>NC_068301.1:40428625-40728625 GCF_025860055.1 Xyrauchen texanus | reverse complement strand
TTAATAAAATCTGTCCTTATGTCCATTTGGATTTAACAAATCAATGTTGAAATCTCCACATACAATTTGTACCTTGTTCTCATTCCTTTTGTCTAACATACAAACTAATTTATTCATAATTGTATCAATTCACGTTCCTGGTGTTCTATACACAACTAATAATTATATTTTTCGATTTTTCAATGTCGATTTCTATGGTTAAGCATTCCAATATATTTTCTATAGTCATTGACATACTTTTAATCAAACTGTATCTTAATGCTGTATCAACATACGGAGCAGCAACTCTTTTATTATTAACTCTGTTAATCGTAAACAACCTATATCCTACCAATTCTACCTTTTTTGTACTTTCTCGTAATCAAGCCAAGTCAAAATTAAATTTGTTAAACTGGCACAAATAATCCTTAATTTGTATGAAGTTTCTATAAAGACTTCTACTATTAAGATGTATTATTAATAATGCCCCCTCAATTTTCACATTCCTTTTAAATTGTTCTTCTGTATAATACTCACAATTATTATTTACATTATTGAAAAAATGGTTTTCCTGGTCAATATATCATTTCCAATCTCATACATTTTATGGTCTGTGTGATTTGAAAGTTTTGAAATTCAAATTTTCATACTTGCGGTATTGACTTTGTAAATGGTCAGACACACAGTCCTTATGAATATTAACAAAGTCTCCATCAATATCCCGTTAAAAATAGACTTGAGATGGACTCGTATCTTATTTTTTTGTCTGGAGCCCTGTTCTTTGATCTCATGGCTTGGTTTTTGCTATGCATTTTCAGCTGTGAGACCTATAGACAGGTGTTTGCCTTTCCAAATCATGTCCAATCCATTTAATTTACCACAGGTGGACTCAAATCAAAGTGTAGAACCATCTCAAATATGATCTAAAGAAATGCGATGCACCTGAGATTAAATTCAAGTGTCATAGCAACGGTCTGAATACTTAAGTGTCAATGTGATATTTCAGGTTTTTTTTATATAAATTTGCGGAGTTATCAAAAATCTGTTTTGCTTCATTATGGGGTATGGAGTGTAGATTGTGTTTTTGTTTTTTATTATTATTTAAAGCATTTATGCTGCAGCGTAATGTGAAATCTGAATACTTTCTGAATGCACTGCAAGTGTCCCTCATATGAAATGCCTGGTAAAAAAAATCGAAGTGGCTAGTAAAATTGGGCATTCTCATGCCACTGTGACTGGTAGGCAAAAAAGTTAGTTTCCCACCCTAATTACAAACATGTTTGATTATATTGGTGTAGTTCATGTTGGTGTATTTGTCTTGTCTGTCTGTCTGGTCAGGTGTGTTTGGCTGCGGTGGGGCTGGTGTGTGATTTATGTCGAGCTCTCATGGCCAATATTCTGCCTTACTGTGATGAAATCATGCAGTTGCTGCTCGAAAACTTGGGTGTGAGTATTCAGATATTTTTTCAAAAATTGTTTCTTTTAGAATTTGTCATTTGAAAAATATTAATTTGTAATTTATGTGTGAAGATTATTTACATGGTTTATCTTTTATTTATTTTAATGTTTTGTTTGCTTTATTTTTCACCTTGATCTTGCAAGTAAATGGCTTTTAAAATGGCATTAAACAAATTAAAAATACATATTTCAGATTATGCTGACTATGGCTGGGTATCGAGTTCGATACATTTTAGGCACCGACCGAATTGCCTCTAAACAATAGAGTATCGAAAAATGTCTTATAAGTTGCATTCGGACTAAAAGTCGCAGGGCTTTTCAGATGATAAAAAAAAAAGCTACTTATATTCCGGAAAATTCTGTACTCTTTTCCTGATGAGTGTCTGAACCATTTTTGTAACATAACCAGAAATTCAAACAGAACTTTATAATATTGTGTATGCAGGTGAGGAGTAATTTTTCAGTTTTCAGCCAGTGTTTGTGTGCTTTCAGAATGAAAATGTGCACAGGTCTGTGAAACCCCAGATCCTCTCTGTGTTTGGTGATATCGCTCTTGCTATTGGAGGTGAATTCAAGAAGTACCTGGATATTGTGCTGGACACTTTACAGCAGGCCTCACAGGCACAGGTGGACAAGGTAACTACAACTAAAACTACTCTCTGCAGACTGCCAGTTCTTGTTTGTTTTCAAAATCTGCTATATATATATATATGCGCACGCAAGACATCTGCATATGAGCATATTAAAATAAAAACTACATTTAATTTCAAGAAACGCAAAAGGGCTTTTCACTTTGGTCCTCTTTAACTCTGGGTAAATTAAATCATATGTTATCTTGTTTCATGTTTCACACTGTTCATGCTGTACCCAGAATAAACTATTGATCCAGAGTATGTAAGTTGCGAGATTTCACACTTTTTCGTGCAAAAATCCCTGGTTAACCTTTATAATTGCTGGGTCAATAACAGTGATTGGATGAATACAGCTCTCAACAGACATGTCAATGCAGCTGCTCTGCTCTTCTGTGGGAATGTCACTATCTCTGTTGAAATGGCGTCTTCTGAAACATACCACGAAAACGCAAGCAAAGGGAATACTGTCTCACGGCACTTATCATGTTTGCCATCACTGTTTGATGCAGCAGTCTTTCATAACCCCGGGTTAAAAGCGGTGATTAACCCCTTTCAAAATTACAAGCGTTAAGTGTTGCTTTATATGGGGTTCAAAGAGGAATTCGAAAAGAGGATAACCCAGGGTTAAACGCAGCGTGAAAAGCACTAAAGGTTTTTCCACCAGTATTTAACCAGGCCAATGCTTGAAGGTATACATGTTATGGCAGAACTATTACTGTAGTCAAGTCATTTTTATATGTATAGCGCTTTTCACATCACGCATTGTTTCAAAGCCGCTTTACTGAAAATCACGCTCTAAGACTTAATAGATAGTCAATTTTCTGTTAGTCATCATTGTGTAATTGTAATTTGTGTATATAAATAATTAAATGGTTAAATAATTGTATATAGTACCCCAGTGAGCAAGACTGTGGCAAGGAACAAAAAAAATAAAGGGAGAAACCAGGCTCACTGTGGGATTCAGTTCCCCTCTGGCTTACCAGCATGAGTATAATGCCAATATTAGGTGTTTTTCACACTGGGCACATTTGCTGCTGTCCGAATTGTTCCCGGTGCCCCCTGCAGCGTTGGTCTGGTTTCAGACTCCTTATGATTCTGTCGAACCCCTGTGCTTTTACATCAACATCTTTCATAATCACTAATGTGCACATGATGGAAAGTACAACGCGAGTCGCTATATTTGTGTTTATTGTCATCAACAATAAGCACACCAGAGTGAACGACACTTGAGCCTCTGTGCTTCACATGCTGTAATTCAGCAGTTGTATAGCTGATGCTCACAAACTATCTTTTTTGAGGACACAGCTTGTTGCATGCTCACTCACTTATAAAAGGTGAGGTGCCTTTTATATGTGTCCCGCAAAATTTCCCTGCCACTCATGATGCATGTGTGTGTTTGTTTTTGTTCAACTGATGGTCATGCTTAAATTGGCAAAAAACGCATGCACAAGACATTTTACTTCCTGAACAAGTGTTGACCCGATTACAGGTTGCTTACTCGTGAACCGTGCCACGGTTCCAGTGCAACTGAACTTAAATCACCTCCTACAGGTTGTCTTGGGTGCGGTTGCGCCCCCAAGTTCGGAAAACACATTATCCAAAATAATTCAACTTTGAAGTCATAGACCCTGGGTGTGCACCAAAAGTGCTAGTGTGAAAACACCCATAGTTATTTATGTGCAGCGCAGGTCATGGTTTTAAATTGGTGAACTAAGTGTTGAGTGCCTGTGTTTAAAGAGTTTTTATGAACTGTAAGATTAAAGACCAATGACCTTAAAATACTTCCTGGATTAACTGCATAAATTCACATGGATGCATTGTCCTTTGTTAGTTGGCTGAAGTCTTTTGTTGACAATTCATTGATAGTCTATTTATTCAATTTTTAAGAGTGTTGTCCATCAATAAACAAAGGTGATGCAGGCAAAGTTCAACGAGGTGCATCGCCGTTCATTCCGGTGAGGTTTGGTGGGGTCCATCCTAAAGCCAAGGTTCAGTCAGTGACATATGACGTATCCGATGTCTTACAGGATGGAGTTGGCATCAGTTCATCCTTTTGAAGTCCATTGTAGCTGACTGAAGTGATATCTGGCTAGCACCGGCTGTAGTTTTATCACTCAGCGACACGTATCGGAGTCTGACACCAAGCAGGAACGGAGCTGGATCTGGCTGGCTCTGGTAACCTCAGTATGTGAATCCCGAAGTTGAGACAGGGAAAAACATTTTTATAATAGCGTAGATATAATTACATTTATTGCAGAGTTATGGTTTATGAGAAGTGTTTCTGAGGTTCTGGCAGACCTAAAGCAACATAATTGTGAGTTGAAGGATAAATTAAGTTTATGCCCAGCTAAATAGATGAGTTTTTAGTCGACTTAAAATGAGTGGGTGTGTCTGCATCCCCAACAGTGTTAGAAGTTTTGTAGCCAAATAGGAAAAGGATCTACCTCCTTTTGTGGATTTTTATATTCTAGGAACTATTAACTGGCAAGAATTTGGTGATCGTGATTGACTATAGCGTGCAAGAAGGTCACCTTAAGTACTGTGGAGCTGGACCATTCAAAGCTTTTTATGTAGTTGACAGAATATTTTAACTAATACGAAATTTAACAGGTAGCTAATGTAACAATGATAAAATTGGGCTAATATGATCCTATTTCTTGGTTCTAGTCAGCAATCTGACAGCTGCATTTTGAACCAATTGAAGTTTATTTATTGATCTTGCAGTACATCCACCCAATAATGCATTACAATAATCTAGTCTTGAGGTCAGGAATGCGTGAATTAGATTTTCAGCTTCAGGAGGAGGAGGAATGCTGTTCTACAAACATTGTATTTTCAAAGGACAGATTGGTATCAAATTATAATACCTTTTTCGCTGTATATGATGCCATGACAGTACATCCATCGAAAGTCCAATTATATTTGAGCATCTTTTTAGAGGTTTTTGGTCCAATAATTAGTACTTTTTTCATTTCATTGATATATTCTGCTAATTTGGAGAATTGTGACATTTTGATAGTTTAGAAGAAATACAATGTTGAGTGTCGTCTGCATAACAGTGGAAACTTATTCCACAATTCCTGATATCTCTCTCAGGGGAAGCATATATTAGGAGAAAAGCAGAGGCCCTAAAACTGATCCCTGTGGCATTCCATACGTAAATTTTGTTTGATTTGACAATTCCTCATTTACACATACGAAGTGTAGCAGTCTGATAAATAGGACCTTAAACCATGCTAATGCAAGTCCACTAATGACAACTATTGTCCAGACTATTAAAGAGAATCATGATCGTGAATCGAGCTGTGATCTATGGTGTGGAATACAGCACTACGATCTAAAAGCACGAGAACATAATTTCAGCTGTGATCGGATAAGAGTAATTTGTAACTTAAGTACAGTCTCTGTACTGTGATTGGGCCTAAATCCTGACTGAAATTGTTCATATATTCCATTTATCTGTAGAAATTAACATACTATTAGTCTAGTATTTTCCACATAAATGGGAGATTTGAAATCTGTCTATAATTGGCTAATTTGCCAGGATCAAACTGTGACTTAAGCGGTTTTCATAACTGCCATTTTTAAGTTTCTTGAGAAATTATGAGACTGTTTTCTGATGTTCTGTGACAGTTGATTGCATAATTCTAATTTTATTTCTGATGATTTCTATTTTATCAGAAAAGAAATTCATACTATTGTGCTGCAACGGATTATCTAGTTCAGTTGAGGCTTTATTCCTAACCAATTCAGCCACAGTACTGAATAAACAAATTTTGTTTGAGTTTGCTAATATTCTGACCTGGCAGCTTTTAGTGCCTGTCTGTAGCTACCAGAGCATGTGAGTGGAGCAAGAGCAGAGCGTTGAGCAGAGTGGTGATCATTTCACCTGAGTGGAAAGCACCTTTTTGAAGATTCCACTCAGTTCGCTCGGTGCAGCTCACTCAACCCAGAATGCGCTTCATGATATTCTTATGGGCCCCCTTTCTACGTCTAGGGGCTGGAAAGGAGGGTACCAAAAAAAAAAAAATGAGTGAGTCATCTCCAGGTCCCAGGGCAGGCACAAATCACAGTGACACCAAATTTAAAAGTGTGAAATATTTAACATTGTGTGATATAAGCAAACAAGCCTTCAGGAGGGGAAACGGCCAAAATAATAAATAAAATACATTCTAGAGGGTTTTGTAAACACCTATTTTCAAAATAAGACACACATGCTTCCCTTACTCCCTCACTGTTCAAAAACAGGAGAAAACAAGGGTTCTCAAATAAAAATGGCTATGGATAATCCCACAAAAAGGTCTTTAGCAATAAATAATGCAAAATAACAAATAAAAGGAAAAACCTAGGGCAGTACTATATACACCTATATAAAAAATAAGCTACTTGTAACTACCGTACACATTCAATATGGCTGGTTGTAACACTACTCGCATGCTCAGGTTAACTACTAACCTTACACACACAGTGGTTAGCCGAAAATACAGCATACATTTTCAATATCCACTTTAACACTACAGGTAACGAGGTAATGAGCGCTGGGACCAGAAGATGACAGTTTCTCACAGAGGAATAATCTGTGTCTCCTAGTCTGGAGATCACTGGGTTCTTTTATACTCCTCCAGTTACCCCTAATGACCTGGAATACTGATAAACACAGACTGAAACGAGCACCATATCAACAGCACCAAAAAAAATAAAAAATAAACGGAACGAGGATAAATATAATAAAGAACAAGGAATGAGAGGAAATCAAAAGGGACTGAATTGTTGAAGATTCCTTTTGGAATCATAATTGTCACATTGCCAGAGAGCACGATGATGTTTTAGGCGAACATGGTAGCGTAGCAAAAGCTGAGCTAATAGGCTACACTACTATTCAAAAATAAATAATTAGTAAGGTGTCTTGATGTTTTGCAATCATATCCGTGCAGCTGCCAGTTAGATGCTGGCCCGGTTCTGTAGGGTGCAAACGTTAGAGCACCCTCAATTGAATACATAAAATTAATAATGCTGTATATTGGCAAAGCATTTTTCCTTGAATCCCAGCAAACACACACAATCCCTGCATCAAAACTAATAAACGTGATCTTTCAGACCAAAGTGTCTTAATTTGCAGGCACAGCATTATGTTTTCATGCCTCCATTGTTCAATTGAGTATTTGACTAGTAAAGATTTCTGCTCTTGCATAGAGAATTTTATAGTGGAAATATCTCACTTAATCAACCACCTGTTGCTTTTGATTTCTGCTTCGGGATGAATTGGCACATAACTGCTGGTCAGTTTCCCAAATCCACACATTATCTATTAGTGAAACTAAAAAAGAAAAAAAACACACTAGATTAGTTGTTGCGGATGACATCTTCTGACATAGTTTGTTGCGTTCATGCGCTGAGAAAAAAGCCATAAATTATTAGACTATTTTAGGGGGAAAGCACATTTTCTGAAACTAAGGCAGTGTAATTCGTGGATTCAATATTTATTTATTTTGGGATCATAAAACATTATTTAATATATTGGACAAAATCTCACTTGCAGGACAAATATTTCTTTGTTAAATCCATGGTTAAGCCCTACTGTACATATAGAGCGCATGCACAACACATGATTTTTGACGTCATGTGTTGTGCATATAAAGTCCAGATTCACTATGCTGCTTCAATATTATCAAATAAAAACAAAGGGGCACTTGGTATCTACTAATATAATAATTATATGAATAACCACAGTCCTTTTAGATTGCATATGGTTAGTACATATAAAATATTAATCAAGCAAAAACACTGAAAAATAGCAACATTCACTGCTCTTTTCTGGATAACTTTAGGTCTGTAAACTAAAATAAGCAATTTCTCATAATGTTTAGTTTAAAAAGACATAATTAAAGTCTGATAGTATTAAATCAGTATGTATCAAATCTACAGTAACCTAATGATCTTTCCATGGAGACAACTGAAGAACAATTGTGAATTTCCCTTTTACCTGTAATAATGAAAAAATGGACTGGTACTGGATTATTGCCATAAACGACTGATTGTGGTTTTCTGGGTCGGTTGTGTTACTCAGATGCAGTTAAACTGAAAAGCATGAATGTGAGTTTCTGTGCCAATGCACAAGTTTTAACACTAGTAGTTATCACTAGTTTTATCACATGTTTGACTTAATAAATAATTAGGCCTGTCAATCGCTAAAAAAAATGTAATCGAATTACATGGTGTCCCGATTAATTAATCGCATATACAAATATTTGCTGAGAAAGCCCCTCATATAAGGGGCTCAGTGGTAGAGGCTCAGGGTTACTGACCAGAAGGTCGGGGGTTCGAGCCCCAGCACCACCAAGATGCCACTGTTTCACTGCCCTTGAGCAAGGCACTTAATTCCAGGTTGCTCTGGGGGGATTGTCCCTGTAATAAGTGCACTGTAAGTCGCTTTGGATAAAAGCGTCTGCCAAATGCATAAATGTAAGATAATATAAAAAGCAGCTTTATTGTTTACTACCATATTATTGATCATAAGTCAATCATTGACACACACAGCAATCCATTTCACAAGTGAATTTGTCAGTCAGTTGGAGATTTATTATGAGGGCTTGTTTAGGGACCATCAATTTACAATTTAGACTTTTTTTTTTTTTTAGAAACAAGCCAGGGGTACATAGTACACAATACTACAGATGTATTTTACAATAATGCCAAGACATTATATTCATTACATAGTGTAATGGTTTTCAATGCTTTGGAGTTGTTGGAGGTACAAAGAGTATTTAAATAATATTTCAAGTCTTTACAAAAAAGTGCAAATCCCTATTTGCACTTTATAGACATAAATTTACACTTATGTATTAAAAACTTGGCAAGAAAAATAGATGAATCAGAAAATATTAACTTAAGTTATCAAAACTGTGAAAACCAAATAAAACATCTTCATAAACCAAAGAAAAACTAGTTAAAATAGAGGAACGTACAAACAACCAACTTTTCATCTACTGCATTATAGAAGGAGCAACGTGGATCTATTTCAGGGAGCATGTTTCTTAAATAAAGATTGACTGTGTAAAAAGGGTGTAACAGTTTAATGGACACATCCTTGGCCTCGTTGGTAATTAAATATGTATGAGGTAAAGACCGTACGACCTGTATCAGTCATGCTTGTGTCGCGTCTCGGGTGTGTTGCGTCATAAAAATAAAATGTTTGGGTCACTGTCGAGTTAAATATAGTTTAATACTCCATCTTTAAACGCATCTTAAGATCCCTTAAAGATCGCATTTGCGCTTCAAGTGTTTTGAACGCAAGAAATTGTTTTCTTCACTGTATAAACTGTGTTGCTCACACAGCTGGAATTTAAATTACTGCCCTCTGGAGTAAACAGGTGGTACTACAAGCTTGAATTTTTCAGTTAAGCATTTCGATTTAAAGTGCGTTAATTTATTTAACGCAGTGGTTCTCAACCGGACACTCTCCCCGGGGGGGGCGCGAGTAGGCTACGATGGAAGGGAAAAAAAACTGGAAAAAAAAATTTTTTTTGGGGCAAACTTTTTTTATCACTAAACTACTGTCAGAAAAAGTTATAGTTTTGTATATACATAACTCCTGAATAAAAATTAAAATGTGTTTGGACTGATTTAAAAAACAAAGTTATGAACAAATTTCATTAAGCGAGTCATTGAGTCGTTCATTCAAACGATTCGTTCAAACGGCCGATTCATCAAGAATGAGACAGATGTTTGTGAATGGGTCATTGAATCTTTGACTCAACCAATTCGTTCACAACACTGAATCATTCAAAACACGATTGAGTATTGCTGTGAGATGCGCTATGGCTATGCTGTGATCTTTGTTTGGATTCATCGGATCTATTTTCGCTGCTAATATAGACCAAAACAGTCATTTATCGTCTAAAATGTAAGTGACTTAATATTATTAACTTGTTTGTTGAACTGTCATATGAAATCAGTGTCACATTTTCAATCGTGAGGTGATGGTAAATTAAGTGATGGTCAATTGTCAGCTCTCTTGGTCGATCAGGTCGGTGTGATGTATGTTGCTGAACTGTATTCAAATGTTATAAATATAAAAACACCACATTTTGAAATTTAACTGCAGTATGTCAATTTAGTTTATTTGTGTGTGCTGCGCTCATAGACTTTAGAAAACGGCGCTCATTTGTTTGATTTCAACCTGTCTTTGCAAGGCCGCGAAACTCATATTTTGCTCCTTGCAGACAAAGTGCACGCCTTCACACAAAAACTAGACCTCTGGCATGGCCGCATCAGTCGAGGGAACTGCAACATGTTCCCCAGCCTTGCAGACTTTATCACTGATGCAGGCACGTCACACGATTTCTCCTCCCTATTTCAATCAGCGTCTGAGCACCTGTCAGCAATGAGAACTATTTGCGACGTACTTTAAAGAGGATTATAGCTCTTTTGCATGGGTTCGAGATCCGTTTGTGTGTACAGCAAACGAGCTATCAATTGATATGCAGGAACAGCTTATTGAGCTGAAGAGTGACAGTAGACTGAAGGAACTCTTTAGCTCCTGCCCTCTTTCGTCATTCTGGGCAGCATTGATGCAGGAATACCCTGAACTCTGTGACGTCGCCTTGAAGATTCTCCTTCCTTTCGCGTCGACATATTTGTGTGAGGCAGGATTCTCAAAAATGACTGCACTCAAAACGAAATACTGCAATCGTGCACAAATCGAGGATGATTTGAGGCTATGTTTATCAAACATTGAGCCAAGAATTGAGGATCTTTGCAAGGCAAAGCAGGCTCAGGTCTTACATTAACATCACCTACCAGCAAGCTTCTGTAAAAAATGCAGATGATGCCTACTATTAGGCCTAGTAATAATAACAATAATAAAGCATAAATTAATATCAGAGGTCTGGTGCCAATTCCCAATTATAGCAATAGCCTAGTAATGATAATAGGCCTACTGATGATGACAACAACAACCACCACCACCACATGTAACCTCATATAATTATATAGCAATAGCCTAGTAATGATGATATGCCTACTACTACTCATAATAATAATAATAATAATGCCTGCAAGCTCACATTAGAAGTCTGGTGCTACTGCCTATTATTATTATTATTATTATTATTATTATTATAATAATAATAATAATAATAATAACAACAATAAAGCGTGGGGCACTGGGGCCCCAACTGCAATGAACCAGCTTTGGGGGGGCCCAGCTTGCAAAAGGTTGAGAACCCCTGATTTAACGCATTAATTTTTGTCAAATTAATCGCACGTTAATGCGTTAAATAGACAGCCCTATAAATAATGAATAATAATTAGGTAAATAAAGGTAATTAGAACTGAAATAAAAAATCTAAGGCATTATTCGAAGGTGTTCAATGGCATATGTGCTAACAAAGAAATGTTAGACTGATTACAAATAAGGAAAATCTGGCAGACCCGATTTATTTAACACTACAATCACAATTTCAGATGTGTACTTTACCAAGCATTTCATAATTGAATAAATGTTGGCATATAGCCTATATTTCACTGAAAGGGGCACCTCAGTCCATGTGGGCAAAGGGGCAGTTGCTCGGGCATGTGTGCTTGCCTGGAAACAAGTATAGCCTACTACAGAAATGTAATGTCGGAACGGGATGAACAAAACTTTTTTTTACCGGTTTGCGCAAGCGGTATCGAGCAGAGCGTATACTTGGGCCGTGAGTGGTTGAGTGGAGCACACACATTTGTAGCGGATTGAGCAGGGTGTCACACTGCAAAAATCAGTACTGTATGTTTGGTATCAGTCAAATGCTGACTATTTTAATACTGCCAGTCAATTTGGGGCAGTATGTAAAACGAGAAGCATTTACACCTGCTGAGACAAGAGATAAACTGCAGCAGCGGTGTTGCAACGTATTCTGTTATACCAGTTCGGGGGAAAATTTTAGTGGTGGAAAACCAGACATTTTAAATATACAATTTTTATAAATGCAACGACTGGAATTGTTCAGTTGATGGGGGTACCAATCTGTGAATCCTTAACAAAACCGTTTGGTGAATGCATGTTTACACATTATCTTACACTCAGCTCAAAAGCAATATAAGAAGCTATGTGGTTAGCTATAAGATTGTGGTCACAGAGTAAAAGCTGGACCAGCACTGCATCTCACCAGCTTGGCAACAATGTAGCATGAAATAAACACACTGCAGACACAATCCATCATTGCTCCATTGTTTACTGATCTGCAAAAAGATGCTCCGTTTACCTTTCAATCTGCTACATTACTTCACTGACAAAATGTATAGCTGGCTAACATAAATAGATTTGATAAACATGTTTCACAGTTGTCAGGGACAGGGTTAACTTTATATTATATTGAAAAGGGAAAAATTGTGGGATCATTTTTATTAACTTTCCAATTTCACAAACTAGTTAGCAACTTAGTCAAGTCCATTTTATTTGTATAGTGCCTTTCACAACACTCGTTGTTTCAAAGAAGCTTTACAGAAGATCAGGCATTAACAGAAGATAAAACTAATGTCTTATGTCGATGAGTCATCATTTTGTAATAAGATAAAATACGATTGTGAATTGTTTAAAAATAAGTAATTCATAATTGTTTTTAATAACCCCAGTGAGCAAGCTGAAGGTGACTGGCAAGGAACACAAAACACCATAAGATGTTGATTAATGGAGAAAAATAACCTTGGGAGAAACCAGACTCACTGTGGGGGCCTGTTCCCCTCTGACTAACATCATGAATATAATGCCAATATTACTTATGTATAGTGCAAGTCATAGTTTAAAATTATTAAACTAAGTGTTAAGGGCCAGTGTTTATACAAAGATTTTGAATGAACTAAGATTAATGACCAATGTCTTTGAAGTCCATCCTGGATTAACTGCTGAAGTTCACAGATGCAATTGTCCTTGTTAATTGGCTGATGAAGGCTTTTGTTGACAATTGATAGTCTATGTATTCCTTTTCAAGAGTGTAGTCCATCATTAGACCAAGGTGATGCAGGCACTGATCTCAGTGAGGTGCATCGCAGTTCAACCTGGCCAGTAATTTCAGTGAGGTTCGGCGGCGTCCATCCTAAATCCAAGGTTTAGACAATGGCATATGAAGTATCCCATGTCTTATGGTTGGAGTTGGCATCAGTTCATTCTCTGAAGTCCATCATAATAGACTGAAGTGATGTTTGGCTGTCACTGGCTGCATTTAGTCATCACACAGCGACACGTAGCAGTGGAGAGAATTTTGAGATCGTAATGAACGTGATTTAATGTAGCGTGACCCAAGGTCACTTAAGTACTGTGGAGCTAGACCATTCAAAGCTTACTGAGAAGACACCGCTTAACTCAGCCCTGTCTGCAGAGCCACCGTCAGTTCAGAGTCAGCTCCGTAAACAGTGGAGTGCACTCTGCTGGACAAACTACATTATGACACCAATTCTAAAGCCCTTTTTTTCTGCATTATATGTTCTGAAAAAGTTTTCACATCTGTGCTTATCGGTAAATATATACGCCGATATATCGGTGAAAGGCTAATATCGGACGACTGATATATCGGGCAGGCACTAATATCCAGCCTGCAGCTGATGACAGATGTGCAGCTCTTCTGCACTGATCGCTACAGAACTGTCAATAAACAAATACAATATATCAGAGACTGCATGGAAATAGACAAACCATATATTTTTGTATTAGTCTATATATTTACAAGTCTCAACCCTTAACTCATTAGTTTTATGCTTTATACATATGAGGAAGTTCAATGTTGGCACTGAGGTAGGCATGATGTCATGGCAAGTCGTCTTTGCTTGCCCATATTTGGAGAGAAAAAGGAACTTGTGTGCCTCTAGCTTCCTGGAGGATTGGAAATCACCATATGAGTTTATTACAGCGTGTCAGCGCATCACAACCCATAATTTTGTGGAAAATGGACAAGTAGTTCTTCATGAAGTAAATATAAGAATCCATCGATATTTCTCAATGTGCAAACTTTTGAACTAAATGTTCTATTGACTATTAACTGAAGCCTGCTTGGGACAAAACAGAGGAAGTTTTGCATCATTCAGTAGGTACGTGCATGTTTATTGTGGTTTGATTTTTATAACGCTCACTTTGATATTTTTACATAGACATAAATTTAAGTGACTCTCGAAGTAACATTTCTACCGTGAAATATTGGTCTTACATCAAAACCTTTTAATGATATATAGATTGTCAAGATTAATTGTATTCTTACATTAAAACTATAGAGTAACTAACAAATGTAAGGCTTCAGGGCATGGGTACCCTTAAAAAGGTTATCTGTGTATTAAACTAGAGGCTGCTGTTTTTATTTCAGACGGATTATGATATGGTGGACTATTTGAATGAGCTGAGAGAAGGCTGCCT
The DNA here is from genome assembly GCF_025860055.1 of Xyrauchen texanus. Taxonomy (NCBI): domain Eukaryota; kingdom Metazoa; phylum Chordata; class Actinopteri; order Cypriniformes; family Catostomidae; genus Xyrauchen; species Xyrauchen texanus. The sequence continues at coordinate 40,714,174 of NC_068301.1, read as the reverse complement.
GGAAGCTTACACTGGGATCATCCAGGGTTTGAAAGGAGACCAGGAGAATGTACACCGTAAGTTTACAAAGACACCTGTCTCATAACTGAAATGACATTCAACAGAATGTTTAAACCAGTGAGTGTGTTCCTGTTTGTGCTCTGTGCAGCTGATGTAATGCTGGTTCAGCCTCGTGTTGAGTTCATCCTGTCATTTATTCACCACATTGCTGAAGATGAAGACCATTCAGATGGAGTTGTTGCCAACGCTGTAGGCCTCATAGGGTAATTGCTTCAGCACTTTCCCTAGTTAATTTTCTATTTTGATTTATTGGTTTACACCTGTTCTATTACTCACACAACATATCTCAATTTACAGTTGTTACTGAAGCTGTATTTCTCTTGTTAATATAGACATTTGTTGCTGGTGTTGCATGTTATATTCCTTGCCCAATGTTTAATGGAGCTGACTGTTCTGATGGTTGTGTTCCCTCCTAAAGTGACCTGTGTACTACTTTTGGCAAAGATGTGATGAAGCTAGTGGAGGTTCGACCTCAGATCAATGATCTTCTGACTGAAGGCCGGAGGTCCAAGACAAGCAAGACCAAGACTTTAGCAACATGGGCCACAAAGGAGCTACGCAAGCTAAAGAGCCAAGCTTGGTGAGTGTCAGATCTGTCTAAATTTTAGGTCTTTATCTTCACCAAAGCTCTACGCAGAATGGATTACTAGTGTACTGGGAAGTATTTATTTAAAAATGAATGTGGGACTTCTGGTGTAGCGCTGAAGCAGATGGCTGCTTGAAATAAAGTCTCCAGACCGGTCGATTGTAATCCCCTGGAAAATACACTTGGAAGTTAAAAACAAGCTGAAGTTTAACATGGAAGGGGAGAAGCAAAAAAGGGTTAAAAATAAAGCAGGCTCCAAACGGGAAAAAGGAGAAACAACCGAATATATGGACTGCGGCGAAGACGGTAATGGAAATAATGGCGAGGCCGGGAAAGCAAGCGAAGCAGTAGCTAGCTCTGGTATACAGTCCATTCGAGACGAAATAAGAGCGTTTAGAATGGACTTCAAAAATTATATGGGTGCATTTTGACTCTCACTTCGGGATGATATGCGGAATGAGCTGAACGAGTTTAGAGAAGAAATTAATCAGAAATTTAAAGACTTTTCAGGCGAACTGCAAACCACGAACAGCAGAGTGAGGGAAGCCGAACAACGTGTCGCCGACATGGAAGAATGGAATGTAGCGACAAGTGACGCACTCCTTGAAGTGTTGGAGAATTAAGATGCTCTGCAAACAAAGTTAACTGACATAGAACGGAACAACCTCTGTATTTACGGAGTCCCGGAGGGATCCGAGGGAAGCAACCTACTAGAGTTTGTGACGGGGCTTATAAAGTCAGAGCTTGGCCTGCTGTCCATGGAAACGGAGATTGGAATACAGCGCTGCCACAGAGCACTCGCACCAAAGCCTCCTCGTGACGCACCACCAAGATCGCTGGTTCTGTGCTTCCAAGATTTTAGAGTGAAAGAACAAGTACTGCACAAAGAAGTTCGATTCAAAGGAAAGAGGATCTATTTCGACTCAGACTACCCGCCAGATATATTGAAAAAGAGGAAGGAATATGTGGGGATTTTAAAGGAGCTCAAATCCAAGGGGATTCGATTCCAAACGCCATACCCAGCCAAGCTGAGTGTGTTCTTTGAAAATGGTACCCAAATCTACGAGAATGCAGCAGAGGCAGTTAAAGACTTGAAGAAAGGATTCTCTTTTGATAACTTCAAGGAGCCTGAACCAAAACAGCGGAGACTTGCAATGTGGGAAAGAGCAGGTGCAAATCGACGCCGCCAAGCCGTCGTAGATCAAGAACTGATACGGAAGAAGTTACGAAGTTTTCACCGTGTCACTCTGGGATTAACTGATGATAATATTGATGCATGATATTCGCATTAAAATCAACGGGAATTGATTGTTTGACTAGGATGGCTGCAGCAGGAGCCATAAACCTCTAAGACAGCACATCCAGATGAGCGATATTGTGCAGTAGCCTATATTAAGGTAGTTCCTAAAGCTCTTTTAGACCACCTAATCCCGAGAAACTTTTACGAGACTTAAATAAAAGGGTTAATATTCCGTTAATGTATCTCCTTTCTAGTTTACTATAGGTTAAATATTATTATTATTTCCCCCCCCTTTTTTTTCTTTTTTTTTTTTCGAATTTCCTAAGAGTTTCTTTTGCACTGATGAGAGGCCCTTGACGGACACAAGGATTTCCTCTCAAATTGAGGATTTACTTTAAACCTCGGACTTGGAAGTATTTTTATTTTTCATTTTATTTTACTGTTCTCTTTGTTATGATTGTTCGTACATTGTTTGCTCTGTTTATTAGGTTGTCATGGGAAATGTTATACAAAGTTATGCAAATTGAAACCAGTAAATGCATGGTCAGGAATATAAAATAATTACACTTAATGGGCTACATAATCCGATTAAAAGGAGTAGAATTATTGCAAAAATGAAACGAGAAGGAATACAGGTAATTTATTGGCAAGAGACCCATTTATCTCCACCAGAACATGAGAAACCGAAGAAACTGGGTTTTCAAAATACTTATTACTCATCCCATAAATCAGGATGAAGGAGGGGAGTGGCTATCTTGATTTCTAATGCAGTGAATTTTGAATTTAAGTCTGAAATTATAGATAAAGAGGGAAGATATATTGTAGTTAAAGGCAAATTAGATAATAAAGAAGTAACATTACTTAATCTATATGCTCCACCAGGAGACACTAAATCCCTTTTTAAGAAAATATTTGATTTAATAGCTACAGAATCCTATCGAACCCTTATATTGGTGGGGATTTAAATGTGCAACTTCAGCCTGGACTGGATACAACTAATCCTTCCAAAAAGAAAAACTCAAATACTAAAATGGTTCAAAGAATGATTAAAGAATTGGGTCTGATGGATATATGGAGAGAATTACACCCAAGGGAGAAACTATTTACATTTTATTCTGCAAGCCATTCTATGTACTCCAGAATTGATTATCTGTTTATGTATAACTCAGACATAAAATTTGAAATTGTAATATTGGTACTAGGGATGTATCAGATCACTCAGGGGTATACCTTACTCTACATTTAGATAATCAACAGAAAGATACACTTTGGAGACTTAATACGAGTATCTTGAATGATACAGCGATACAGAAGCAGATGGAGTATGAATTTGAAATGTATCTCCAATGCAATGATAATGGGGAAGTATCTCGAAGTACCCTGTGGGATGCCGCAAAGGCTGTAATTATTGCTCTAACTGCTTTTTGTAAAAAAGAGAAACAAAAAAGATTATTAGATTTACAGGAGGAAATGCAAAACTTGGAGATCCAACACAGCAAACGGAAAGATCCACAGATACTGATTCGGTTAAGAAAAGTTAACAAGACCTAAATGGGATTTATGATGAGGAAATGGAGGGACAGATCAAATTTGTTAAACAAAGGTATTATGAAACGGGCCCTAAAGCAATGAAACTTCTATCCTGGAGGATAAAGAAACAACAGGCAAAAAAATACAATTTATAAAATTAGAAACACTAAAACAGAAAAGGTATGTAACCGATTAAAAGATATTCAAAAGTCTTTTGAATTATACTACAAGGATCTATATACTCAACCAAATAGGGCCGATACTCCAACTATAAAATGATTTTTGGATTCTTTAGATCTTCCATCAATAGGGGAACAACAGAATAAAATACTGTGGGCTGAAATAACAATAGAAGAATTAAATTGTGCCATATCAAAGTTGAAAGCAAACAAGGCACCAGGCACAGATGGTTATCCGTCTGAATGGTACAAAATATTTAGATCCCAAGTAACGCCTATATTGCTTAACTGCTTTAATCATATATTAAGAATAGGTGAAACCCCTCGGTCATGGAAAGAAGCTGTAATTTCAGTTATTCCAAAGGAAGGGAAAGATAAGAAGGAATGCAGTTCGTATAGACCGATATCAGTCCTAAATGTGGACTATAAATTATTTGCTTAAATCTTATCTAAGAGATTAGAGGTTATCATCCCTGAGTTAGTGGATCTTGATCAAACTGGCTTTATACAAAACCGGCAAACCCAGGATAATATAAGGAGAGCATTGCAAGTAATGAGTCCTGTTGTAACAGAAAATATAAGCGCAATGTTGATGAGTCTAGATGCTGAGAAAGCATTCGACTCTGTTGGATGGGATTACTTGTATCAAGTATTGGCAAGATTCGGGTTTAATGATAATTTTATTCACTGCATTAAAGCATTATACACCTCACCAGTAGCTAGGATAAAAATTAGTGGTCACCTGTCTGAAACAATCCATTTGGAAAGAGGAACACGTCAGGGCTGCCCCTTAAATCCGGCTCTGTTTGTCCTGTTCATTGAGCCTTTGGCCCAAGCAATAAGGGAGGATTCAGAGATAAAGGGGATCTTGATTAGAGGAGATGAACATAAGATCTCTATGTATGCAGATGATGTCCTATTGTTTCTGACTAATATAAAGTTGAGTATTCCTAAATTGATGACCCTTTTAAAAACATATAATTTATATTCTGGGTATAAAATAAATATAAAAAAAACTCAAACCCTTATTTATAATTTTAGACCCAATCTGCATATAAGACGATATGATTTCAATTGGAAATCTCGGTCAATAAAATATTTGGGGATAACTCTAACAAGATATATCGAAACTCTTTGAAAGTAATTATGGTCCTATTAATGAGGAGGTAAAATCTGATATTTCTAAATGGACCCTGCTCCCATTAGATATGAGTAATCGAATAGAAATAATTAAAATGAACATGCTACCACGGATACTTTTATCTTTTTCAATCACTGCCTCTGGAAGTATTGCAAAAACAATTTAATGAATGGGATGGTATGATTTCAAGGTTTGTCTGGAATGGTAGAAAACCTAGAATAAAGTTTAAAACTTTGCAGTTGACAAAAGAAAATGGAGGGAGAGCTCATGTCTTCAGGACTATTATTATGCTGCTCAATTGAAACCCCTAGTAAATTGATGTATACCAAGCTATGAATCAAGATGGAAAACCCTAGAAGTTTCACAGATAGATACACCTATACAGTCGATACTTGGAAATAAAAATCTTGCTGAAAGGAGCTATAACAGATTGAGTACTTGGACTGTATTTTCATTGAGGGTATGGTTCAGAGTATTGAAGAAATTGCAATTAGAGGATCAAACTGGAGTTTTAAGATGGATAGCATTTGACCCAGGTTTTGAGCCGGCTAGGGTAGACGAGAGATTTAAACAATGGGTTTGGAGCGGTATCACATCTTATTGTTCAGTCATCTCTAATGGGAAGTTACAGAGTTATCAGGCACTTTCAAATACATTTGGACTAGAAAAGCAGGATTTTTATAGATATTTGCAGGTCAGATTATTTTAACAAAAAAATTTTAAGTACATTGACGGAAGATCATAATTTAATTGCAATACTCTCAAATGCAGCTGGTTTCTAGATTGTATGGAAGTATACAAGCATCCAAGAACCATTCATCAATATACATTAAACAAAAATGGGAGAAAGAGTCTGACTCACAAATAACGGATGAAGACTGGACTGATATGTGTGATACAGGCAAATAACACACACTCAAGATCCTGGAGGGAATTTGGATGGAAGAATTTAGTAAGATTTTTTATAACTCCCAAATTAACAGTACTTCATACAGGCTCACAGAGCCGTGGCTTTTGCTGGAGGCAATGTGAAATCCGATGGCTAATCATTATCATTTTCTGGGCATGCCCAAAAATAAAATTATTTTGGCAAGAAGTAGTGGCAGAGATTGGGGAAATTATGGGAGTAGACTTGAGTTTTTTTTTTTTTTGTTCACTACTATATATTTAGGTAAAATACCAGGAAATGTTTTAGACAAGGATAAATATATATTAAAAATATTGTTAGCAAGCAGTAGGAAAGCAATAACCCGTAAATGGTTGCAGGTGGACCCTCCAACTAAGGATCAATGGTTGGGGATCGTAAATGAAATATACAGTATGGAGAGGCTTAATTTATATTAAGGCTCAAATTTGACAAATGTAACAATCCATTTTTCCCAAAACTTATGTATGTAAACCATTGAGGAAAGTGTGATATTGTATTTCAAGATGTTGGGATTATTTTGTGACACTGTCTGATACTGTAGCATCCATGATAACTTTGTGTTCATTGTTCCAATAAAAAAAAAGTATAAAATAAATGAATGTGAAAGTGTGTGAATATTGTAACATGTAAATTAGAGGTAGACCAATAGTGGGTTTTGCAGATACCAATAACCAAGGTATCTGCCGATAGTTTTTCAAATCTATAATATTAATTAATACTTTCCTTTTAAATGTAAAATAGTGCTGAACATTACTAAGCATCACTTTCCATGGCTATTCTTTTAATACATTTCTTTAAAGTTAAAATTCAAATGTAAATAATAAATTAAGAAATGTTACTGCTGAACAAAACACATTCGACCTGTAATATTTTAATTCATTTCAGATGGCAAAGGCTTTGAAAGTACCAAAGGTTTAAAAACCTTCAAAGCCTTTGCCATCTGAAATGAATTAAAATATGAATTAAAATATTACAGGTTTTGTTCAGCAGTAACATTTCTTAATGTATTATTTGTTTGAATTTTAACTTTAAATGAGCTGAAGTATGTTCAATAGAACATTAGTATATTTTTGCAGTGGTATTGAAATTGGTATCAAGAACTGTGAATTTTCACTTGTATCTGTACAGACAACTGACATTTTGGTATTGTGATAACTATTAGCAGCAAAACCTCTTCAGAGCACCCATGTTTATAACCTGACTAGAACAAAAAGAATGCCATTGAACCAAGGGGTTTCAACTGTAAAAAATTACAAAAACTATAGTTAAATGCAACTCTCAGTCCCGATAAATAGTTAAATCCAGTTGATCGTCCAACCTTTAATTTTAATAGTGTGCTATGTTACGTGTGTTTAATTCAGTGGCGTCTAGTCATCTCGCATTTTTAATCAATCTTTTTTTTAATACAATTTTGATGTTATAAATATTCTAATCAAATGTGTAAACTTTTGGCAGTTAAATGCATGAGATCATCACAGCTGACTTCCACTTCATTTGTCGCACTAAAAATGGAAGGCTGAGTTCAAAGAATAGTTCAACAAATTTATCTAATTTATTCACCCTTATGCAGTCTCGAAATCGTATGACTTTCATGGAATAGAAATGTAGCTATTTAGATGGAGAGATGCACCAAAATAAATTTTTTTGGGTGAAACCGAAAATTCTGGACACACTGGACCGCAAACCAATAATTCTTATTTTAAATGAGACTTTGCAATGGAAAGATGAATAGTGAAAATTCCACACTTCATCTTTCCATTGCAATGTCCAGGCACAATCAAGATTGATCAGGATAAAGCATTTTAAAAACCATTGGTTAATCTGAAGAACTCTGATAAAAGCACATGACACAACAGCCAAATACCTCCCACCTAAGGGGCTGTTCTAGTGTTGTCACGGTACCAAAATTTCCAATACCAGTGAAATTTCACAGTACCCATTTTCGGTACCAAATCAAAACACAAAAATCGGTTTCTGAACAACTCTTTTAATAACAAAGTCTACAAAACATTAGCAGCAGAACTAAGAACAAAAATATGCCATTGAGCAACACTTTAATTTAAATATATTATTTTTTAATTATAACAAAACTGAACAATGTATGCTTAAAAGTATTTTTGAACACTTGTATAACATTTGCTTCAACTTTTGCAACTTTAATTTTTTTTTTTATCAAGTACTAAAAAACAAAACCTAAATAAACAAGCATACAATAGAATGAATAAAAAACTATTTCCAAACTAATGTGCAAAGTGCTCTTATTAATAAAGCTGCATTTTGCCATTTTTCTTCATGATAATAAATGCATATGGACATATATTTAGATAAATCATATTATGATTAAAGTCGCGAGCAATCACGTTCTAATCTAGCTGCATTAAGTGTGCGTGCACGAGGGATGAGTTCTCCGAGGCAGAGTCTCTCTCAGCCGGGAGCAGTTTCAATCTCTCCCCCTTAGATCGGGACATTCGCCCAACTTATAGAAGAGGCACCGACCACACAGAGAAATGCCAGTTTCTGAGTTTATAGTTATTAACATGATCTGCTTCTGTATTATTTGAACTTTAATAAAGCAATAACGCATTACATTTGACTGCATTTAAGATTTAATGCCAGGATGTTTCCTTTAAAGAGCTCTGCCTCTGCTTATTCCACAACGGTACATGCTTCTGAATGTACTTTTTTTTTTACAATTCCCTAATACTTTGGGATCTACATAATATAAACTGTGAAAGTTTAAACTCACCTGCTTTATTTGCTTGAATATATTCGGGTGTCTGTCTTTCATGTGCTTTAAGTTTGATGCGTTTCCTCTCGTCAGAAAATTGCAAAAGCAGCGTTTACAAATAGGTTTTTGCTGATCTATGATGTTTCCCTTTTCATCAGCCTCAAATTACCTGGCTTTTTCCACTTTTCATTTTGACATGATTCAGTTGAGACTCCGCAGTAGCTGCTAATTTGCTTGCCACAATCTTTTGCTTGTTGTGAGCGTTCGAAGGTTCCCACCTCTGCATGGGTACCGGGTAGACTCGGTACCTTCAGAAATTCTGGTATCGTAAATCATTTTTACTTTGAGTACCGACTTGGGTACCGGTATTTTTGACAACACTAGGCTGTTCACACCAAACGCTTTTGCGTCCATTGACCGTTTTCTAATGTGTGTATCTAAACATGTGCTAGACTGAAGGCTTTGACCATTTTGCTGCGTTTTGTAGTTGACTCAGCATCTTGTACAGCATTGGTTCTCAAATTTTTTTGGGTCAAGAGAAACTCATCTGGGCAATAATTTTCACCTGATTTAATGATACTGATAATCTTGAATAAAAATGGACCATTCACTTACTCACCCTTGTCATTCAAAATCTGTTGCTTTTTTTTTCCATCCGTGAAACATAAGATTGAGGGATGAGAGGATCGTGTTTGTGGCTGTCCAAGCTCTGAAAGCACACATAAAAGCGCCATTAAAGTCATCCATAACACCACTCGTGCCTTGAATTTCAATTCTTCTAAAGCCATATGATAGTGTTGTGTGAGGAACAGACCAAAATTTAAGTGTTAATTCACCTCGTCACTTATTTGAAACTGGTGTGTATGCAAGAATTATCTTGTTTACATGAGCTCACCTGAAATAAGTGCAGTGTCAAGTGTAAAAAAGAAAAAAAGTGTCGTGACACTTTGTTCTGTTAAATTGTATTTGTTGCGCTACATGTAGCCTTTTTTAGCGCAAGAATGCGATTGAGTATCAAGCACTGATGAATTTAAGAATGGTTTAAATATTTGTATGTGCGTTTTTCTTAAATTCGACTAATATTTGAATGAATTTGATCGCCTTAAATGCATTGTGTGATGATGTACTTGAGTAGTGTTATTGTGTACCACACATTTTGGCAGTTGTAGTCAATTTTCTGGATTTTTCATGCATGCAAATTTAAATTTTTTGCATAGGATATATAATGCATACTTGACTATAGTATTAAATACTTAATGTTTTTGTTTTTTCCAGATAACTGGCTGTGGAAATTGTGTAACTGGCATAATGGAAATCAAACCCACTGAGATTCTTCTGTCTTTTACGCATAGCAGGCAAAGCAGAAGTGACGTGTGCGCTGAGATGAGTGTCTGAGAATGTGAGCGAGTGCGAAAGAGTGAGAGATAGAGTCCACCTTCAGAGTTCAGTTCCAGCAGAAAAACACACCACGCCCAAAACCCACTTCTCCATGTGAGGACTGTCTTTGACCCCACAAATAAATGATTATATAGGGGACTACATTCTGTTCATGCTTGTGCATCATGGTAAAAACATGTTAAAACTGCTGGCATGTCTCTATTTAGCAAAAGAAAGGACAGTTTTGCACATTGTACTTCTGCAGAGCACATTTTTGGGCACTTATTTGGCGTTACGACTGGATTGTTCCCACAATGCACTTGAGAAGATATAACATGGGGAAAGAAATGACACTGCTGGATTTGATAGTGGCGTGACTGGAGTGTGAGTGATCGGAGGGGTTTGCGGTTTCTACATCCCCTTCTTAATATTTCAACTGATAATAAATAAACGTGATAAATATCTTGTTGTAAATTCAGTGAGATGCACTTAATGTAAACATGGGAGAGCGGAGGAGTCGGCAGCGCCTGGCAGCACTTGGGTGAACTGGCGAAGGCCATTTATCCTGCTTTTTCTGCAATTAAATCATTGCAGGTTTTTTTTTTTTTTTTTATATATATAAATAGTTCTTATTAGTATGTTAATATGGGTAATACAGATATACAGCGCTTTTGCCTGCCCTGCAAAGGGAAGAATATAGCCACTCGAGAGGTGAAAAGCGGAGCAGTCAATTGTTCAAGGGGATCAGGAATTAGATGCAATGTCTAACACTTAAACAGCCTCTCTATTCCTCCCTATTTGTTTTGCAGAAAAACAAGTGCCAAATCCATGCAATTACCAATGGACTTGAGCTTAATGAACATGCATTAACATTAGAATTTTCCAAATAAATGTGTCACCTCCTCCTTGATTTGAATTGATGTGCTTTGCTTGTTTTTTTTCTTTCTTGCGGCACTAAATTGAAGTCACCCAGTTTAAAAATTAAAAAAAATGACAATGGAGAGAATCAAACATTTGTATGAGGTTATATTTTTCCATTGATATGACAATAAAATGCAATTAAACATTTCCTAAGTAGTTGTGGTACTTTCAATACATTCCTTTTCCAATGTCAGGGAGCCAACAAATGCATTGAAACATGCCTGGCAGCCCTGTTAAAGTTCTTTTACACCATTTTAACTACAAGTTTTATAGAGGAAATGGTCTGACCGATTATTGGGTTACAGTGCTGGATGTCATTCAACCCTTTTCCACTCAATCATGTAGGAGTTCAACATTGTTTGATATTTTCTTTAAATTCTTATAGACCCATTGGAATGTTTTGGGATGCATTTTTCAAAAAGTCAAGGCTGCAAGAGTTGTCAGCCTGCAACATCTCAGAATTTAGTGTTCTTTACTGGAAACAATTTTGAACATCAGATTCAACATGTTTTTATCACAACTGAGCAAAGGCAAAGTTTTTGCATGACTGGTGTAAAATAAATGAACCTGATGTGAAAGTTGTGCAGTCATCTTGTATGGGCCTCGATGTTGAAATGTTCATGATGCACAATTGCACATTTTAATTAGCTTTTTTGATTTTTTTTTTTATTAGCTTTAAATGACTTAAATGAAGGTCACTTGAAGGTTTGTGAAGTTTTGTAGCATTTTATGCAGTTTTTCTGCCAAATTGTTTTAAAGTGAGGAAAGAAATTAAATTAAACCTTCTTAATTGAACCTTTTCAGTGTCATGAAATAAATGTGGAACCATGGCGGTAAGTGCAAGACAAAGGTCTTTGTTGTGCTTGTGCACAGAAAATGTTTGCAAATGTATTTTGATGAACTTAACATAAGCATGTTAAATGGGACTGGGTCACAGGTAAGCATGGTATGGCATGAGTTCTTAAACCCTGTTTTGATTTTTTTATATATATAGCCTATATATATATACATCACGTCATTCAAATTTATGAATAAAATGTCATGCCATTACGTCATTATTAAAAGGTAATTTGTTGCTTGAATATTTAAATACTGCAGTTGCTCTCCATAATAGGCATATGGCCTAATTAAAATGATATCTTTAGTTTTATACCATGGTTGACAAATCCTGTTGTAGTAGGTTGATATTTAATTGTTCAGCTGTTTAAGAGAGTGTCCGTTAGATGAGGGATCCGCTGGTTCAATTACTCATTAAAATACTTCCGATACCCAAAACTGATAACGCAACACTTCTAACTGCAGAGCTGAATATATTATCCATGCGTAGAGACACAAGCACATTTTGAGATCTGGAGTTTCGTTTGGGTTTTACTAAAGTCCCTTTTAGGCAAGTAAATTTTCGTTATACCTCCAGGCAGGTATTTTCTAAGGATATAAGAGGCATGCAAGTTCAGATCCTACCTAATTTGGGAAAGAATTAAATCTCCAAACGGTTGATCAGGTTTACGATCTAATAACACTCAAAATAAGCAGTAAAATCTAACAACTATGGTATCATAAAATCACAAATAATTATTTTTCTTTTTTCTGGCTGGTACAGCGAATGCGCATAGGTGTTCATGAGTAAATTGACAGGCGATGTCACTATCAAAAAGGATTGTCTCCGTTAACAGCAAAGCGGCTTGAGAAACCATATTCTGTGTAACGATTTCTCACATCTATAAGTATACCAGTGACCCGTCTCATCCCATCTCTGGTTTCTTGTGACTGCTAGTCACTGTTAAGCACCGCAAAGCTAACTGTTTGTGTCCTATGCAATGAACAATCAAGAGCTGATTCAATGTGCGTCTTTATTAACCCATACTCCATTAACAACTGCCCGCGAACCGGGGCCAATACGTCACAACAGGATGCAAACCATATATGGCATTTCACCGTAACATCTCCCTTTCTTTACAACGTTGCCACACTTCAATAAGATCCCCCTCCATTAATTAACAACCCGAACATGAGTGGTTACTAGACCAACTTATGCTGTGCATTACCAAAACTGAACTGTATTACTGGTGCGTTAGTCTGTCTACACCACTAAGGGAAAATCACAAGTCCAGTCTCTGGTGGACGTGACTGACGGCCGCTGCGCGTAATGATCAGGGTTTCGCGCTGGGCAGGCATATTACTCACTGACAGCTTTTGTCCTTGAACTTGCTCTGGCACATATTCCGTGTTGTCCGATGTGTCGCCCTCTCTGATTGCTGTTTCACCGTCGCTGGCTACCGAGCCCTGACTGATCCCTGCTCCTTGGTGATTAAACTGGGCGGAGCGCTCAGCCCTTCGCAAATCCACAGGGTTGCGCTTGTATAATGTGCCATCCAAGATTCACTCTTCCCAGACACTGGCCTTTCCGCCACCGTCCCGTGCGGTCTCCAGGCAGTGGTTTCATTCTGATGTGTTCACCGACATTAAGCTCTGGCAGGTCTTTGGCTCTCGCGTCGTAATGGAATTTTGCCATGCGCCGTTTCCACCTCAGTTTCTCCGAAACTCCTTCAACCACCTTGGGGAAAAGTAAACTGTTTGTCATGGGAAGCCCCGACCTAAGTCTGCGTGACATCAGTCGTTGAGCAGGACTGCTGTCCAATCCCTCTGTGGGCGTGTTTCGCCAGTGCAGAATTGCTAGCCATGGATCTGTTCCGTCGAGTTTTGCCCTCTTATAGAGCGATTTCACAATCTTCACAGCCGATTCTGCCTTTCCGTTAGATTTTGGGTGCTGGGGAGAGGATGTGACATGCATGAATCCCCACTGGGCCGCAAATTTTCTAAACTGTTCACAAGCGAATTGCGGGCCGTTGTCGGTAATCACTTGATCTGGCTGGCCGTAACGCACGAACTGCACTTTGCAGCGTGTAATGACTGTGTCCGCCGTCAGATCTGGCAACTGATCAATTTCCCAGTAATCTGAGTAGTGGTCCACTATGATCAGAAATTCTCTGCCACCATACGCATACAGGTCCATACTAACTATTTGCCAGGGGCGCACAGGGATTTCATGGGACATCATCGTTTCCTTTTGCTGGTTTTGCGCGTACTCGTTACATGCAGGACAGTTAGCCACATAATCATTTATCTCTCCTCTCATGTTGGGCCAGAACAGCGTTTCCCTCGCCTGTCTGTAACAGGCTTCTCCTCCAATATGAGTGGCGTGAATGCGATTGAGCATTGCTGCTCTCAATGACTTCGGTATAATGGCACACTGACCTCTATAAAGCACACCATTTTGAATGTTCACTTAATCTCTGAATGGCCAATACTCGCGCACCAAGAGCGACGCGTTTTCTTTGAGTTCGAGCCAGCCAGTTAGCACAGTCTTTGCCAGCTCCTGCAACGCGTCGTCAGCTTTGGTCTCGGTCACAATTTGACGGAGACTGATGTCTGTCACGTTGAGATGTAGGGCTTGGTCTATGAATGAGAGCACAGCCTCGGCGCTGTCCATGGTACTCACGTGTTGTTGTGGTCCGGGCTCGTTAGACACCTGCTTGTCGAGCACTGCCCTGCTCAGCGTATCACTTATGTACATCTCTGGACCAGGTTTGTACACAACATTCAGGTTGTAGCTTTGAAGCTGTAATAACATGCTTTGGAGGCGTTTGGGAGCATTAAGAAGTGGTTTCTTAAATATTGTCACGAGGGGTTTATGGTCGGTTTCAGCAGTAATTGTCTCACTGCCGTACAGATAGTGATGAAACCTCTGACATGCGAACATGATACTCAAGCATTCCTTCTCAATTTGGGCATAATTTTGTTCAGTTCTCGTAAGCGCTCGAGAGGCGAACGCCACAGGTTGTCCTTGCTGCTGCAGACAACAGCCCAAACCGTTCTTGCTGGCGTCTTTGTATTGTCACTGGCTTGTTTATGTCGTAATACTTCAAAACGGGCGTGTTCGTAATCATGCGTTTTATTTCTTGAACTGCCTCGTCGTGTTTAGGGAGCCAGTGCCACGCTACGTCTTTATCTAGAAGCCTGCGAAGCGGCTCGCATACCTCTGAAAGCCGTGGGAGAAACTTGGCCAGGTACGTCACAAATCCAATGAAGCGCTGAACTGCTTTTACATCCTGCGGTGTCTGCATTGCCAGGACTGCCTTTGTCTTTTCTGGGTCAATTCGTAATCCTTCCGCTGACAATATGTGCCCATGAAAGTGCACCACTTTGAGTTTGAATTGCACCTTTTTTTCACTCAGCCGGAGTTTCACAGCTCTGCATCGCTCCATCAGAGCGCCGAGATTTCTGTCAAGATCTAACTCGGCCTCTGCGTCCGAGTCACCACAGCCAACAACCAGTATGTCGTCCGCTATGGGCTCTATGCCTCGGAGTCCCATCAACAGCTCGTGTTGCTTACTGTTAGAAATCATATACTTCTAAACGATAGCAGTGCCTGTTCTCTCCGTCTTTTTAGTCGTGAATGAATCAATACAAAGTAATGAAACCAACGTTGGGGAGCAAAGTATGCATCTCCCCTTCTCCTGGATAACATACAAATATATATGACAATACTGAAGGGAGTTCACATCTCTAAACCAATAGAAATAGACATTACCTCATAGATAACAATTCCATATGGCGAAGGCTCCAAGTTCCATGGTAGCCTGCCGGACCTCTCCATACACAATCGTACAAAGTACACGCAGACACAATGTATAGACACAGAGAAAGAGAGAGAGAGAGAGCTCCATGCTAACATAAAACAGATGTTTGATAATGTATTCAGAATGGAATGTCTCAACGCAGCATTTCTCTCTTGGACAGAGCTGAGATATAGACATATTTCTCACACTTACGTTGATAGATTTCTGGTGCTATGGAGACGCCGAAAGGCAGTTTACACCATCTCATCCGCCTCCATGGTGTCCAGAAAGTTGTCATTAAGCTGCTTTCATTATCCAGCTTGCAGTGTAGAAAGGCATCGCGAACGTCTACCAGCGTGAACAGACGTGCTTTGGGTAATTTATACAGAACGTCTTCCAGCGTTGGCATGTGATAGTGCGATCTTTGCAGTGCTTGATTAAGGTGTTTTGGGTCTATACATATTCTTACTTTGTCTGGCTTGGCTATGACTACCATGTTGCTGATCCATGGTGTAGGTTCCGTGACACTTGTGATGTGTCCGTCTCTCATATATTTATCCAGCTGTTCTTTTACTCTGGCTTTCAAGGCCACTGGCACGTTCCGTGGCACGCATTGCACAGGCGACACGCTGCTGTCGAGCACAAAGCGGACCTCTCCTGGGACTGAATCGACTGGGTCATTAAACACGTCCTTGAAATTGTCAATTAACTGTTGCTTTGTGAAAGGCATGTCAGAGTATGCAATCAGTCTGTGAAGCTCTTCTGGGATGGTACATTTCATGAGCCCTAGCCGCTCACATGTGTCACCCGAAAGTAATGGCTCTTGATCGGCTTCGACCACTTCAAAGACTAGCTTGTGTTTGGTGCTCTTTATTGTGCATTCTGTATGAAATCGGCCTAACGACAGCATTGTGGCACCAGAATACAATTTCAGTCTTGTTGTGCTTGGCTGCAAAGGGCTTTCTGAATCCAGTTTTTCTTAGGTTATACGGCTCATAACGTTACAAGTTGCTCCCGTGTCTAGCTGACAGGCCTGCTTTCTTTTATTAAGCGTCAGGTTAACAAACCATCTTGGACAGGGGCACTTTACTGTGTCAATGCATTCCTCAGCAGCGAAAAGTCGACCCTCGCTGTAGGGCCCTTGCACGTCCTGACCATCATCCATCATTACATTCACTCTGCTGGACCTGTCTGCAATCTGACGCGCTCTACACACTTTTGCGAAATGATTCAATACACCACATGATCGACAGGTCTTTCCATATGCGGGGCACTGTTCTCTGCCTTTCTTGTGACCACCCCCACAATACTTGCACTTCACAGTTCTGATCGTTTGCTCATTATTCATTTCACCATCCCTGCGTTTCAGCCTTTGTGCTTGTGCGATATTCACAGCGTCACTGACTGTGTTGTCAATAACTTTAACTCGTTGTTCCGTCGCTTCTGCCAGTCGGCATATTTCGACAGACTGTGACAAAGTTAGCTGACGTTCACGCAACATGCGCCGCCTCGTGTTCTCATTGGCAATGCCCAGGACAAGTCTATCGCGAATCATTTCATCTTTGAGCTCCCTGTATTCACAGATCGATGCTCGTTCCCGCAGCCTCGTGAGAAAGTTGTCTATAGGCTCGTCCACCTCCTGCTTGCAACAACCAAACATATATCTTTCGTAGATCACATTTTTCGCAGGCTTGATATAATCTCCCAATGCATCAAGTATGAATTTCGGATCCTTCGTTTGTTCCTCGTTCAACACAATATTATGACTGTAGATATGCCGACATTCATTACCCATTAATCGCCTCAGCGCTGCCGCTCTCACCTCTTTGGGCTTCTCACTTAGCCCGGTAGCTAGCTCATAGTCCTCGAATTCCCCTCTGAAATTGTCCCAATTTTTGGATATGTCTCCTGACATCCGCATGCCCTCAGGGGCAGGAATGCTGTTTAAAGCCATGTTCAGGATCTAGTGTTCACTTCTGACACCATGTTTGTGTCCTATGCAATGAACAATCAAGAGCTGATTCAATGTGCGTCTTTATTAACCCATACTCCATTAACAACTGCCCGCGAACCGGGGCCAATACGTCACAACAGGATGCAAACCATATATGGCATTTTACCGTAACACTAACAACATGCAAAAACGTTCTCCGGGAAGTTGCGTCTATCAATAAGTCTCCTAATCAGAGCACCACAGCTATAAAACATTGTCACTATTTAACCTCACTAACTGATTAGGCCACACTATTCTGCGAAATTACAGGAGGCAGCCCAGAGAAAATATCATCTAAATTAGCAGGAAGTAGTTTGCCAGAACAACGTCAGATCACAACGACTGTGTAATAAAAGCGTCAAACTCCAATCTGGTTTTGTTTTTATTCAATATTATAATTTTAATTTTTCTAGCTACATAAGTTACAGGTGGAAATCTATGTAAGAAATTAGCATCCAGGAGGCTTCATAAGCAAAAATGACATGGCTCTGCAATTAATTATTCCACTTATTCATTACTTACATTAATCCAGTGTTGTATGATGTAAAATAGCTAAACAGGACACATTGTTTTTTTTTTTTTTTCAGATTAACAGTTTTTATTGATTCACAGAAACTTCCAGAGTACCACACAATACATATGTATAGAATCAACATTTTTACTCCGATACTCCCCAACCCCCTCCCTCCCAACTTGGTCACAACTTCACTATACAATTAAGTACAATTAAAATAATTTCCAGCATACCATGTTGAGGAAAAAGAAAATATTAGCATACATACATATACCATTACAATTTCACTTTCGAATGTGAGCATGGTTCTAACAAAGTTATTACTGCCCTTCTTCCAAACAGGTTAAGTATCTGGACCATTTCTTATAGTATAGATTTACTTTATCAGTCTGTTTATAAGACATATTTTCAAATGCGGACACTCTACCTAGTTCTGTTATCCATTCCTGAAAAGAAGGGGCCTCCTCTGACTTCCAACTCCTAAGAATTATCTGTCTGCCAATCATTAAACTGGTTTGTACCCAGGACATTATGTGTTTGTCTCTTATTTCATTATCTGTCCACACACCTAATATAAACAATTGAGGACATAATGAAATATGAGTATCCAAAATTGTGCAAATGTGTTCATTAACTTTTTTCCAGAAATCCTGAATTTTTTTACAAGACCACAGAGCATGTGTTAGATCTCCATCATCAGTTTTACACCTCCAGCAATATGGTGTTTCTTTTAACCCAAGTCTATACAGTCTGGAAGGAGTCCAGTAAAAACACTGCAGAATCTTAAACTGTATAAGGCGTATCTTTGCATCCCTAGATGTCGTTTTGACATTCTTTAAAACTCTATTCCATTCCTCATCATTGACTATCAGATTCAGATCTCTTTCCCAAATTTTCTTAAGAGCTAATAAAGCTCCATCACCAAGACTTTGAATCAACCAGGAATAGTACACCGATGCTTCATGACCCTTCCCATATGCCAAAATTACCATGCAGTGTAGATCTGCTGACTCAGGTAACTGCGAATTAGAACCAAAAGTAGTACAAAGTAAATGTCGTAACTGTAAATACCTGAAAAATTGAGATCTAGATATACCATACTGTTGTTGTATGTGTTCAAATGACTTCAGACTACCATTTTCATAAAGGTCGCTTAATATAACGACACCCTTCTTAATCCATTCCTTCCATAGAAAGGGGGTTTTATTAATACGCAATTTAGGGTTCAGCCAGATACTTGAACAAGCATTTAGGTAAGGGTCAAAGCTTCGCATACGGGAAATTTTTAACCATACTGCCTGCAAGTGTGAAATAATAGGATGTTTTTTCACCTCTCCTTCCAGTTTAATGGACAGACTCTGTAACACAGAGATAGACGGCAAGATAGATTGTTCAATCCTATACCAAGGGGGGGGGCTCGCTCAGGAGGAAGTGACCAATGAGCCAGGTGTCTAAGACTAAAAGCATAATAATAAAACAAAATATTAGGCAGACCTAGACCACCTTTCTCAACAGGTCTCTGTAACTTATTAGAATGCATCCGAGGTCGCTTACCATTCCAAATAAAAGCCTTACATAATCTGTCAAACTGTTTAAAGTAAGAGAGAGGTAAAATCTTTTTCATTAAGGGGTCAAAATTAACTCTCACTAAATCATTCAAATTTGGGGGGAATAAAATGCCTAAATATCTAATGCCTGATTTAGGCCATTGGAATGTGCCAGGGTGAAACGCTGCGGCAGGGCAAAAAGCAGTCAATGCAAGAGCTTCTGATTTAGACCAATTCACCCTATAACCTGAAAACTTAGAGAAGATATCAATTATTCCAAGAAGACAAGGTATAGACCTACAAGGGTCAGAAACAAATAATAGAATGTCATCAGCATAAAGCATAAGCTTATGTACTTCTCCCCCCACTACAATACCAGGAAAATCATCATCTTTTCTTATTGCGGCAGCTAAAGGTTCCAAAGCAAGACAGAACAGCAACGGGGAAAGTGGAGAGCCCTGTCGGGTCCCTCTGTCAAGCGGAAAATACTCTGAAATTAGGCCGTTGGTTTGAACCGCTGCTACCGGTTGTTTATACAGTAATTTGATCCATCTTATAAACGTGTTTCCAAACCCATAAACTTCTAGAATTTTAAAGAGATACTTCCACTCCACCATGTCAAAAGCCTTCTCAGCATCCAGTGAGACGGCGGCAATTGGGGTCTGCTCCTCCCCTACTGCCCACCAAATGTCAATAAACCGTCGAATGTTATCAGACGAACTATGGCCACTAATAAACCCTACTTGATCTACGTGTATAAGTGCTGATATAACTTTATTTAAACGATTAGTTAGGATTTTTGACAAAATTTTTAGATCCAGTTGAATCAACGATATTGGACGGTAACTTTTGCACTCATTTGAATCTTTATCCTTTTTAAGTATAAGACTAATTAGGACTTGTGACATTGTTGGTGGTAATTCCTCCCTCTGAAATGCCTCCATAAAGACTTCTAGCATTAATGGAGCAAGTTCTTTAACATTATCTCTAAAAAATTCAGCGGGAAAACCATCCGGACCCGGAGCTTTCCCCGTGGGCAATGCTCTGATCACCTCCATCACTTCTTCCAAAGTTATATCTGAATCCAGAAGTTGCTTCTGGTCATTTGAAAGCCTAGGGAGATCTAGCGGTTCCAGGAATCTACTAATATCCTCATCAGTTGATGACGACACTGATTTGTAAAGATCTATGTAGAATTCTTTAAATGTTCTATTTAAACAGGACACATTTTTAAAAAGATATCTCCAGCAACAACATAAATACGGGGGCAGCATATAAGTCAATACCAGAAGCATTTATTGACTGATCTCAAAATTATTGGCTTACAAAAGCAAAATTATCACAGTACAAATAATCAAGGGTGTTCTTTCACATTCCACAACACTGCATAAACAATCTGCATTTCCATAAACAAATTAAATATCAGCTGAAAATACAAGTAAACAAATTGTTGAGAGAAGTGCATGTTTAGAACTACATTTTCTGGAATGTAAAATATCACCAAAGTGCTACTTAATAAAAGCAAAGTAACGTTGTTCCAAATAAGTGAATGAACAAGTGAGGCTTGACCTAGTGTGGTCTGTGCATCTTGGCTTTACACATAGAAGACCAAACCAGAATGATGAGGTGCTGCCAAGTTTAACTAAAGAATTCTGATATACACATTAATTACTTACTTCAAAAAGGCCTCATGGTTGAATTGGAAATATGTGCACCAGAACATAATTCACAACAAGCGAGCAGGAGCTTTTGATAGAGGCTACTGAAAATACTGATGCAAGTTATTGGTAATAAGCAATTTGTATAGACTTCCATATTCTGCCCTCTTGTATAGATTTGTGAAAATGAACATTTACAGTGATAGACATTTTGCCTGAAAACAGCATTTGAAAATAATTTCTAGAAAGGTAAACACAGCCATTTGTATGGCTTTGTAAAAATGAACAACCATATTCTGGCCAATTGTATAGATTTGTAAAAATGAACATGAACAGATATTTTTCTTTTTTTTTTTAATGAATGAATGAAAAATGATTATTTAAAACAATATCAACTGTGAACTGATTTGGTGTGTGTGTTAAAGAGACAGACAGACAGGGAGAGAGGCTACATTACTTGTACTGAAACTGTGCTCTTCTCTCTTTCAAATCAGCAAAGCGGTCAATGACTTTCTCATTGAAATCAGGCATGTTCAGGACTAGTTCCCTCTCCATGGAAAGCATGGCCAGTGCATTCAGACGTTCCTGGCCCATTGAATTTCGCAGGAATGTCTTAACTCGTGTCAAAGTTGAGAAACATCTCTCAGCTTCAGCTGTTGTCATAGGAGTAGTTATGAGGATGTTCAACAGAGTCACAGTCTCAGAGAATGTCTCCTGGAGGTTGAAGCTCATGAGAACCTGGTACAGTGCACCACAGCAGCCCTTGAATTCAGGATTCTCATTGATCAGAGAGAGTTCTGTCTTGAGATTTGCCTTGTTCAGCATGGGGTATTCATTCACAGTGGCATTCAGAGCCTCATCAGGAAATGAATGGCAGTACCTTTCAATCTGCTTGCAGTAAGGTGTCGCAGACCTCTTCAGACAGCCTCTGCTTCTCTTCTCTCAAAGCCGTTCTGGGTCTTTTGGCTCCTGTTGCTACTTGCAGCTGCTGTTGAGAGGAGTCCCTGAAGGCAAACAGACCAATGTGTTTGTTAGGCTATGTACAGTACTGTAGTCTATGTGACGCACAGGTATATGCAATTTATCCACGTATAGTACAAAGATTTCAGTTCCACTTCAAATGGGCAGGGATGCATAAAGTCTTTAGTGTTTAAGTTAGCCTTTGTGTCTCACCTAGCCTGAATGTTCAGCACACTGTACAGTATACACAGTATATAAAGTAAACTAGATTACACCACTGGCCATATATTATGAGAATAATGTAATTTATAACACAAATGCAGTATCCTTTCATGCATACATTTTCAAATGACAAAGCTCTGCTTTGAGAACGATCAAATTATATTGTTTAATCTTACCTTATGGCCTGCACACTGCTTGTGAAGCTGTCGAGGGCACGTTTGATGATGCTTCTTCTGGAGCTTCTGGTACAGAGTATCGACGTGGGGAATGATTTTGTGAAAAAGCCACAGGAAAAAAATGAAATCTTCATCATGTAGCATCCTCACGTAGCCAGATGCCTCTCTCACGGTGGGCTGGTCAAATGAACCCAATGAACCCATCCTGATGGCTTCAAAACATTGTATGAGGTCATCTCGATTCTCGTAGACAGTGTTCACGACTCTGCTGTTGAAATTCCACCGTGTGGATGAAGCACATAATGTGCATTCTTGAAATGCTCACGCACATTTTGCTGCACACCAGCCTTCTCTCCCCTCATCACACTGGCTCCATCGTAAGCTTGCGCAATGAGTTTGACTTTCTCGTCGTTGGCAAAAAGACAGTTCAGTCTCTCCAAAAGCACACTGGCAATTGAGATTGAGGTTGATTCCGAGATGGGAAGAAACTCAAAAAAGCGTTCCTGCACTTTATGGTTGCTATCGATGTACCTCAGCACAAGCACCAGCTGTGTCTGTGTAGAAACATCTGTGGTCTCGTCAGCTTGGATGTCTACGAAGTTCACCGACTTCACCTCCTCCACAATATGTTCCCTCACGACCGCTAGCATACACTCCATTAGCTTGTTTTGAATTGTCTTTGAAGTGCCCTTGAAAAATGTAGTATTTTTAAGATGCTCATCAAACACCTCATCTAACTGTGCCACAAAGTTGACCAGTCCAAGAAAAATACCAGGGTTGGTGGAGCCCTCAGTTTCATCTTTGCCTCGCAAAGCTAACTCAAACACTACGCAAAACTTCACACACTGGATTAGCCGGTTGAGGATGTGGCGGTTCTTGCTAACCTCATTGTGGCGACGGACAGCTAGCCTGTATCCCTCATCCAATTGAGTGGCAATGTTCACTCTCCCCAAAGCAGACAATCTCAAACAGCTATCCATGTGGGTCTTTGACAGCTCATGTTTCTTCATCTTTTCTGAAAGATGGTGCATGTCTGTTACACCAGTCGCTGTCCAAGCAGTGCTGTCTGCCGTGACGCCTTCAGGGTGAAAGACTTCTTTCAAAGAGACTATCGAGTTGCACTGAACGCTAGCCATCTTGACAGCAGCACGTGAATTGATTGACGCTGCTACCCGCTCTTTTCTTAGTTACATTCGGTTACGTTACGTATGACGAAGTGCAAGCCCTCCCGGAACCCATAGAGATTGTATTGAAAGCTCTGATATTTGAAAAAAAAAGGATTTTACATGAGAGTCTATGAGAGACTTCTGGGGCGATTTTCAACCTGACTGAAATCGCCCCAAAAGGGGCGGGGCCATTTTAAGCATGACTTTAGCCTGATTGGACGTTTAGTGGCAGATCAAACATCTAGATTAGAACACTGATAACGACTGTTGCCATGATAGAATTGGTTAGAAAAAAAATCCCTTCCTTTTCACGTTTGGCAGTGCGTCGCCCATATCGCCCTAATGAACACACCGCCCCTGGTTTTCAGTGACACTAACGTCAATACAAACACCTCCAAAAGGAGTGTAGAAAATCCAGGAAAGAGCTGTCCAATACACAACAGACCTCAATCTTTAAGGAAATGCCACGCTTTCAGAGCTAAATCAATTGAAGACAGGAAAGCCTTCCTTTGTGAGAATGGAATATGTTACAAATGCTGCATTTCTGTAACACATTTAGCCAAGGAATGTAAAGTAGCCATCACCTGCAGCGAGTATAAAAGCAACTGACACATTACTGCCATGCATCCCGGTCCATCTCTCCAAATGCCCAAAACAACCATTCTTCAAGTGGATTGTGATCCAGAAGGTGATGATGATGCTTTGCAAACATCCACCGTAACATCTCACTGCACTGAGATCTGTGGTAAAGGGCAGCCACCGAAATCATGTGGCAAGATATGTTTAGTGCATGTTTCCCCTCATAATCGGCCTGACAAGGCTGTCAAAATGTACGCTGTGTTAGATGATCAGAGCAATCACTCACTGGCAAAGTCAGATTTCTTCAAACTATTTGACGTAGAGAGCAACTCTGCTCTTATTCACTTCAAAAAATGTGCTGGAGATGTCAACATGTCTGGCAGGAAAGACAAAGGCTTTCTGATCAAACCAGCTGATGGAGGAATTTCTCATTCACTCTCCCACCACTCATAGAAAGCAATCAAATACTTGCCAATAGAAGTGAAATACCCACTCCAAACATAGCTCTGAATTACCCTCACTCGCAAGCTACATTCCCAAGCTGGACCCAAATACCCAGATTCTCCTCCTAAAAGGGAGAGACATTGTTCGTGTGCATAAAGTCAGACAACAAATGAATGGCCCGCATGATGCTTCCTTTGCTCAGAGGTTAGACTTAGGCTGGGTTGTAGTCGGAGAGGTGTGCTTTGGGAACACCCATATTCCGAGTGTGAGCACCTTCAAGACCACTGTGCTAGAAAATGGTTGCACCACTTTCCTTTCACCCTGCACCAGTTTCATAGACCTGAGAGAGTAAGCCCTTCACAGCAGGGAGCTTCAAGATTGCACCCCTACAAAATACAAAGATAGCATGTATAAAAATACGGAACTCAATCTTGGCTGCAATGTGTTCCAGAGAACTGAGAGTGACAACGTTCTAGCTCCATTAATCGAAGACAGCATTCTTAAAGATGATGGATTCTGATCTCTACAAAGATGAGGGGAACAGTTGGGTTGCATCGTTGCCCTTCAGAGTTCCAAGACAGCAACTTCCAAATAACTATTAGCAAGCTCTCAATCGGTTTAATTCTCTGGAACACACCCTCAATAAAAAAACTGAGATGAAAAAGCAGTTTGTCTCTTTCATAGGAAATATCCTAGAAAAAGACCATACAGAAACTGCACCACCACTTATGGATGGAGAGGAATGTTGGTTCCTGCCGAATTTTGGAGTTTATTATCCAAAAAAGCCTGATCAAATCAGAGTGATTTTTTTATTCCAGCGCATAGCGGTATGGCACTTCCCTCACCAATGTCTTGATGAAAGGTCCAGATTTGAATTATATCTTGCTGGGAGTTCTCCTTTGTTTCCGTAAAGAATTGACAGCAGTCACGGCTGACATTGAACAAATGTTTAATTGTTTCGAAGTAAGAGAGGACCATCGCAATTTTCGTAGATTCCTCTGGTTCAGAGACAACGATCTGAGAAAAGATGTAATTGAGTACCGAATGAAAGTACATGTGTTTGGCAATAGCCTTTCACCTGCCATTGCCATCTATGGGCTAAGGTGAGCTGCTAAAGAGGGTGAAAAGGAAATGGCTCCGATCCTCGAAAATTTGAGGAAAGGAATTTCTACATGGACGACGGGCTTGTGTCTTTGCCTACAAGCGATCTGGCAATCAGTCTTCTTCAGGAAACACGAGCTTCATTAGCTGAGTTGAACCTTCACCTGCACAAGATTGCTCCAAATAGTCCAGCTGTTATGCAAGCCTTTCCTCCAGAAGAACATGCTAAAGGCCTAAAATATCTGGATCTTAACAAGGAAATCCCATCTGTACAATGCAGTCTCTGATTTTTTTGGATGGTAGCAGGTGACACCTTCACTTATGTCATCCGTCAACAACCCATTCACAAAACGTGGGGTGTTGTCCACCGTGAACAGCCTTTTTGACCCACTTGGAATGGTATCTCCTGTCACCATACAAGGTAGGGCTTTACAACGAGAGATCACCAAATGCACCACATAATGGGATACTCCTCTTCCTGAGGAAAAACAAGTCCAGTGGGAAGTCTGGCAAGATTCTCTCCAAGACTTGAAACAGCTGCACATCCCTAGAACTTATACCGCAGTCTCTCTCTCTAAAGCCAAGCTTTTAGAACTATGTGTGTTCTCAGATGCCTCCACTAAGGCAATTGGTGCTGTGGCTTACCTCAGATCCATTGAAGATAATGGAAACAGCAATGTTGGATTTGTACATTCAAAATGAGACAAGACGCTTTAATGTGTATGTACATAATAGGATTCAAAGAATTCGTCAGTCCACTAGGCCAGAGCAATGGTTCTACATCCCTTCAGAGTGTAATCCAGCTGATCATGCCCATCGAGCAGTTGCTGCATCTCGCCTTAAAGACACAATATGGCTGAAAGGAACAGCGTTCCTCTACAAACCATGCATGACCTCACATGAGGAGATTGAATCATTGATCTTATCTGTCCAGAACATGATGTTGAAATAAGGCACGAGATCACATGTTATCGTGCTCAAAATGAACTAAAAGGCCTAAGCACAGCAAGGTTAAAGCGCTTCTCCACATGGAAGTCTCTGTTAAGAGCTGTTGCCTTCCTCATTCATATAGCTCGATCATTCAAATCTGAGGAAAGTTGTAAGGAATGTAAAGTATGGCATCAGTGCACTAAGCCACTTACCCCTCATGAGTATTTGGCAGCCTGGAATGTCATTGTGAGTGACCCAACAAGAAAGTTTCCCAGTAGAAAGGAAAGCCTTACCAAAGAACAGTCCTTTTTTCAGACTAGGTCCTGTAGTTGATGAAGGGCTTATCAGAATCAGAGGAAGACTTGGTAATGCTCCTTTATACTTGAGTGAAAAGAACCCGTTGGTTCTACCCAAACACAACCACATCACTACATTGTTAGTGCATCCCTACCACCAGCAAGTGAAGCATCAAGGCCATCATTTTACAGAATTAGCCCTGAGGAGTGCTGGCCTCTGGATCATCAGGGGAAAAATACTGATCAGTTCTGTCTTTTTGAAAACTGATTTGAGGAACAAATTATGGCAGACCTGCCTCCCGAATGTCTAAGTGTAAGTCCCCCCTTTACTTACATAGAGTTAGATGACTTTGGGCCTTTGACAGTCACAGCAAGACCCACAAGTGGTGGCCATGCTGAGAGGAAGCGCTGGTCTATCTTGATAACTTGTATGAGCACAAGAGCGGTGCATATTGAGATTATCTAATCGATGGATGCTTCTAGTTGCATCAACGCTCTGAGGAGGTTCTTCACCATAAGAGGACCTGCAAAGCAACTAAGGTCATATTGTGGTACAAATTTTGTGGGAGCAAACAAAGAGCTTTGAGTGAACAAGCTTCAAAAGAAGATAGGATTCTTAAATACTTAAGCGAGCAGGGCTGTTCCTGGGAGTTTAACCCACCTCATTCTTCGCACATGGGAGGTTCCTGGGAACGAATGATTGGAGTGGCTCATAGAATCCTTGATTACATCCTGATAAAAGAGTTCTGTGTACACTTATGGCAGAGGTTTCTGCTGTCATTAACGCCAGGCCTCTCGTCCCTGTATGAAGTGACCCACAGATCCCATGCATCCTAACTCCAGCAATGCTACTTACTCAAAAAGGAGGAGTCCTCCAGGGGAGTTTGGAGACAAGGATATTCTTCTCAGTAAGTGGAGACAGGTACAGGCTCTTACAAACAAGTTCTGGCTCAGATGGAAAAGGGAGTACGTACCCACACTACAGAGTCATAAAAAATGGAATGAAAGACGCTGCAACTTAGTAGAAGGCGACGTTGTTCTAGAGAAGGACAATCAAGCTGCCTGTAATACATGGCATTTGGCAGTAGTAACTTCTGCCATTCCTAGTTGGGATGGGACAGTTCGTAAAGTTGTCCTAAGAACCACTGCTCAAGGTACCCCAAAGACATTCTCTAAACTTATTACAGAAGTTATTCTTCTCCTACCTCAAAGTAATAAAAAGGTAATATAAAGTTAAAGAAAAGAGTACAAATGTAGTGGTGTTGTTAACACCAAGCGGGGAGTGTTCTGTTCTTTGGACATTTATACTTTACATAGTGCTGAGGATATCTAGTGATTAAGTTAGGTATTGCAGCCTTTCATACAGGAAGTAGTTTATGTATGGGAGTAGAAACACATGAGAGAGTTCACTTCAGCTGTGCCAAAATCCTCTGTCCTCTCTTGATTTGCCTGTAAGTTATGTTTCAGTAATTGTTGTAGACTTGTTATTATAAAACGTATGTCGAATTCATGTTGATTTAAAGCTGCAAAAGCATGTTTTCTATGTTTGAGCTTCGATCTCACATTTTTGGATCGATGTGTGATTATATTTTCAGTTTTCACTCCGTGCTCATGTCTAAATGCTCTACAACAGTCTTTAGTAAAATAGAGCTAGAACGCTATTTCCTGACTCTCGTGTCATTCATGACTGGAGTTTGGCTGTCTGTCTAATTTTGGTTTAGAACACAAATTGGAGGACAGTACACTACCAAATACTAACAAAGTGTATGTAAACTTCTGACCCACTGGGAATGTGATGAAAGAAATAAAAGCTGAAATACATAATTCTCTCTACTTTTATTCTGACATTTCACATTCTTAAAACAAAGCAGAGATCCTAACTGACCTAAGACAGGGAATGTTTTCTATGATTAAATGTCAGAAATTGTGAAAAACTGAGTTTAAATTTATTTGTCTTCAACTGTAGTTATGCAGTTTTTCACACAATCTATACAAAACTATTTAAAACTAAAGAGCAATGCTACAGACTTATTAATGAAACATGAGTATAAAAAATGTATGTAAATTCAGTCTTATGTAAAATTGTAAATTCTATCATTGAACTAAATGGGTAAATTTATGCAAGAATGGTTTTACTAACAATTCACACCAAAAAAAAAGTGTGTTCTGCACATGTCAAATTTTCCATTTTTTTTGGAAAAAAAAGTGTCAAACGTCAATCTAGTTTTTATTCAGTATTCAAAAAAGGCACTAGATAAATACGTGTATTTATGCCTCAAAACTCTTATAAATCCTTATAGAATATTTCTTGAACTTATATTCTTATAAAGGATTCCAAACAAACTGTACAAAAGAATTTCAATCTAAAGAGCAATGCTCAAGGCTTTGAAGGCACCGTTCCTATATTTTACACTTATAAAATTTACATTGAAATGCTTACATTCATTTAAACTCTTATAGAAATGATTACATGCAGTTTAGTAACTGAGCAAACTATGAAACATGAGCTTACTGTCCAAGACTTCAAAAACCCCTGATCTAATTGAACAGATTATTGATCTTTGCCTTTGATTTATTTTATTACTACTATTACTTGTATTATAATACATTTGTTAATTTTATCCACATGGACAGATCATAGATTTACCTTTACAGACATATGTGTTCAGCCAATGGTGCTTCGATGTAATTAATTTTGAATGCGGCCGCGTGCACTGTTGGCCCGAATGACAAAAGTTGGAGTGTGCACGACCGCGCGAAAAGAGGTCTTGGCACCAACGCGCACTTCCGCCAATGCCGCATTGAGGTCATTTTTGTCACACATAACCTCGCAAACAAGTGACTGCGTCGAGGATTCACCTGGGGCCAGTTGCACCAGCTATAGGCTACCTAAGTTACAACTTAGCTTAGTTGTGGCGTAAATGGGCACTAAGTCACAATTTGCGCACTACTAAATATGTGAGCGTTGCACCATTAAACTTAGGTAGAACGTAACTCAACATATGAACTAAATATTTATGGAAGCCTCCGACCAGGAGTAGGATGGAATAAAAAGCAGACTCATTTAATGGTGTAAATAACCATAAGTATATTTTGTTACAGAAAAGGTGATTGTCTTTTATTTTGAAATTTTTGTATTGAAATGGATGACTTCCGGTCTTAAGCTTGTGTTTCTTGAGTAAGCCCGCTGCCCTGGATAGCGCAGTTTTATAACAGATAGCTTGTTATCCCAAATACGGCAATAACTTCGACACAGAGCCGTGGTTAAATGTCAAATGCATACTTGCAGCCCCTCTGAAGAGGCAAAAGGTTTGTTAAATCCGTTGATTTACGAGCATTTTGTCTGTTAATATGTTCGTTTTGCACAAATGTAAATGTGAACAATGTTAGCTGATCAGTTACATGTTTTGTATACATTTCAGCTCTTACGTTGGTAATATGGTGAACGGATTAAGGTTCATGAAGGAATTAAACATCATAAAACCATCAGTAAAAGTCTCATCCTTATTCGGGGGGCATGCTACAGTAAGAGCTTCACCTCAGTGTACTACATCGAGCGGCCCGTGAACACGAAGGACAACAGCAACATCACAGGCAGCGAGCTACAACAACACGGAAAATGGACGGCATCGAAGAGCAAACACGTAAGCTACAAGCCGAAATCAATGAAACGAGAGCTTTATTACATCAAGGAGATACAGAGAGCATGTCAAGGCAGGAGTTAAAGGACGACATTGAATGCAAGGAAAACCAATTAGCTGAGCTCCATAAAATGGAGGCTGCGACCGAGTTATCATTACCCAGGCGTTCAGAGCGGCCTAGTGCGCTAACGGAGAAAATACTAGCCTACCAAAAAGACGAACTGATTAAAAAGGATAAAAAACTGTTAAGTCTCTATGAACAATGGAAAGGGGTAATCAGAACATCCAGAGAAAGCCTAAAGACTGACTTATCAGAGCACAAGTTGTGTGCATTGGCCGATGATTTTGAAAAGGGTTTGAACAACATGATGATGGTGTACAGTGAAATAAGGGAGCGTACTATGCCATCCCCTGACACAAGACGCAAAATGGACTCTTGTGAGGCAGTAACTAAGGACATTATGAAAATACTTAATGAACGTATAACAGCAATAGACGGTGATTTTGAAGAAGATAGGGAAAGGCAACGCCTTCATCAGTTACTGTCACACCAGTACGCCCGCTCCATCTACGGTACCGCCTCTCAGTCTAGTGTCAGTAAGCAGTCTACTTCAAGCATCGCAGCCAAAAGGATTGATGCAGCTGTGGAGTTGGCTGCAAAGGAAGCAGAATATAAAATTCTGCAGGAGGAAATTAAACAAAAGGAAAAAATGAAAGATATAGAATCTGAACTTGAGCGTTTAAAGGCAGAAAAGGAAATGCAAGCTGCTCGCACAAAACTTGAGATCTACGACAGCGAAATGAACATGGATATGGACAATCAGCAAATACAACCGAACAATATGCCTTTCTCTGTTGACCACCAATCTGTTCATGGAGCACAAGCTTCCTCTAGTGGCATACCTCTATTAATGCCACAAAACAATGTGTCTATCCATACGTCAAATCACACCGTGAACAATCCAAACCCTCAAATTGTCACTCAAGCACCTCCCACGGACATTTCCCAGTTGGCCCAAGCAATTCAAGTATAGCCATAAACAGAATCCCAGTGCCAATGCCCACAGTGTTCAGCAGAGATCCAATTAACTACAATGAAAGGAAGGCTTCATTCTCTTCACTTGTGGACTGCAAAGGCATCTCACCTGCTGATAAACTTCACTTGCTCAAAAGGTATGTCACAGGCTCTGCACAAA
Organism: Xyrauchen texanus; assembly: GCF_025860055.1. NCBI lineage: Eukaryota > Metazoa > Chordata > Actinopteri > Cypriniformes > Catostomidae > Xyrauchen > Xyrauchen texanus. Next base: position 40,682,442 of record NC_068301.1, on the reverse strand, counting down.
AATGTCTTGAGGGCACATTCTATCGCAGTGATGAAGAGGCATACAGGGATGCATGGCAAAAGCTTGACCAACGTTATGGACAGCCTTTTGGTGTCCAAAGAGCTTTCAGAGACAAACTGTGAAAATGGCCTAAAATAAGCTCAAAAGACGCAGAAGGATTAAGGACATTTTCAGACTTTCTAAATGCATGTCTCCAAGCCACACCATATGTAAAAGGCCTAGAGATACTAAGTGACTGTGAGGAAACTCAAAAGTTGCTGCAGAAAGTTCCTGACTGGCTGGCAGCCCGTTGGAATCGCCAGGTCACAGTTACACTTATGGACGGCAAGGATTTTCCATCCTTTAAGGACTTTGCACATTTTGTGGCAGTCAAGGCAGAGATCGCATGCAACCCGGTCACTTCTTCATATGCTCTTCACTCATGCAGCTCATCCTACGAGAAAAGGACCATAAAGGACTTTAAACTAAACAGATCCACACAAGTCTTCACAACGCAAACCACGGTACAAAACAACAAGGCAAGGAAAAGCAACACAAATTTAAAGGTAACCTGCATGTTTTGCAAAGATGAAAAACACCAGTTGTCAAAGTGCCCTAACTTTTCAGATCAGCCCTTAGAAGAGAAGCGCACATATGTTAAGGACAACAAACTGTGCTATGGATGCTTAAAGGTGGGCCATAATGCCAAAGATTGTTACAATCGCCACACTTGTGACATTTGCAAAGGAAGGCATCCCACTTGTCTGCACAATGACAATCACAAGGCATATGAAAGGTCTCGAAGCTCTGACAACACCGCTCCAAGTACTCCAGATGAAACCGCGCCAGTCACAGCTCTCAACGTTACTAAGGTGGGTCAGTCAACTAGCACATCCATGATCGTTCCTGTATGGGTGTCTACGGTTCAAAGCCCGTCTAAAGAGGAATTAGTTTACGTACTATTAGACACACAAAGTGACAGCACATTTGTCTGTGAAGAATTAAGCAACCAGCTATGAGCGGACATTCATCCTGTAAAGTTAAAACTAACTACCATGCTGGGTGTTCACTCTATTGTTAAGAGTCACAGAGTATCTGCACTGCGTGTGAGAGGTTATGACTCAGACATTCGCATCGACCTACCCCCCTCATATACCAAAGACTTTATTCCAGTTAACTATGACAACATACCCACTAGTGACACAGCAAAACAATGGCCCCACCTGACAGAAATTGCTGATAAGATACCACCTCTTTTGAGTTGTGATGTTGGACTCCTTATTGAATTTTACTGTCCCAGAACTTTAGCTCCAAGACAAGTTCTACTAGGAGAAGGTGAGGAGCCATATGCCATCCGCACAGACCTAGGTTGGAGTATCGTTGGAGGCTCCACACCAGCGCTCAATGAAACTCAGCCAAGTTTGTGTCATAGAATCACAATAAAGGAATTACCCCCTGTAACTCCCATGGACGTGATTAATGTGCTAGAGTCAGATTTTAAGGACACAAAGGCAAGCGACAAAACAGTCTCACAAGAGGATCTCATCTTTTTGGACAAGCTCAAGGAGGGAATAAGGAAAAACGAACAAGGACACTGTGAGATGCCTCTGCCATTCAGACAAAGGCCACACTTACCCAACAACAGAAAGCTTGCTGAAATCCGATTCGAACACTTAAAGCGAAAGTTCAACAAAGATGAAAAGTACAAAAGAGACTATATAACTTACATGAAAGACATTATTGAAAGGGGTGATGACGAAGAAGTACACAATGAAGGAAAACAAGGTGAACATTGGTACATTCCCCATCACAGGATTTATCACCCTAAAAAGCCCACTAAACTTTGTGTTGTGTTCGATTGTTCAGCCAAACACAATGGTACAAGTCTAAATGATCATCTTCTCCAAGGGCCAGACCTGATTAACAATCTAACAGGCATCCTCCTACAGTTCAGACAACATCCTATTGCTCTAATGTGCGATATAGAGAAGATGTTCCATCAGTTTCACGTCCAGCGGTGCGACAGAGATTACCTGAGTTTTCTGTGGTGGAAAAACGGCAACACAAAACGGGTATACAGATTGAAGGTACATCTTTTCGGTGCAACATCATCCCCAGGGTGTGCAAATTATGGATTAAAGTATTTAGCTAAAGAACATTATCACACACACCCTGTAGGATCTGAGTTCATGGCAAGGGACTTTTATGTGGACGACGGAGTCACAAGCACAGACACAGTTGAAAAGGCAATACAGCTTGCACAAGAGGCCACAGAGATACGCAAGAAAGGAGGGCTCCGTCTACACAAATTTATCTCAAATAGCCTTGCTGTTCTACAAAGCATCCCACCATCTGAATGTGCAGTAGAGACAAAAACAAAAGACTTAACATTCAAAGACATGCCACAAGAAAGGGCCTTAGGTATCCAATGGAACGTTGAAAGGGACTGTTTCAGATTTGACAACACTTTAAAAGACCAACCAGGAACATGTCGAGGCATCTTATCTACTGTTGCATCCATCTACGACCCCCTTGGCTTCCTGGCGCCATATGTGCTTCACGGAAAAAGGATCCTGCAGGAAATGTGTCACCAAGGTATCAACTGGGACGACTCCCTACCAGAAGCACTGAGGCCAAGGTGGGAGAGCTGGCTACGTGACTTTGCCAACTTAGACAAGGTAAACATAACTCGCTGTTACTTTCCCGCTAGTTTCGGAGAGCTTAAAGAAATAGAGTTGCACCACTTTTCAGATGCGAGCACGAGTGGTTATGGACAATGCACCTATTTAAGAGCCAAAAACGTTAAAGAGGAGATTCACTGTTCATTGGTAATAGCCAAAGCCCGTGTTTCTCCTACCAAGCTGACTACAATCCCCAGACTCGAGCTAACTGCAGCTATAGTTTCTGTCTCAGTTAGTAACATGTTGAGAGATGAACTCTGCTACGCTCAAGTCAAAGAGTATTTCTGGACTGATTCTAAGGTAGTTTTGGGCTACGTAAACAATGAGGCACGTCGTTTCCATACTTTTGTAGCGAATAGAGTACAAAAGATTTGCCAAAGTACAAAACCTCAGCAATGGTTTTATGTGCCATCAGAAGAGAACCCAGCTGATAGTGCATCTAGGGGTAAATTGGTCACTGAGCTTCTCTCATCCAACTGGTTCACTGGACCCTCCTTTCTCTGGGAGAGGGACCTGCCCACAACACAAAGTGTAGAGCTGGAACCATCTCTTGGAGATCCAGAAGTCAGAAAAACACAGACAATGTTAACCAAAGTTACAGAGACATTCAGCCTTGCAGAACGTTTGTCCAAGTTCTCAGAAGCAGTCAAAGCTGTAGCACGTCTCATAAGAAGGGCCAAGAAAGTCAAATCAAATGTGCCGGCTACATTGAGTGAACAAGAAAGTGCAGTACATGTCATCATTCAGGATGTACAAAAACAAACATATGGAAAAGAGATAAAACTATTAAACAAAGGCAACCAGCTCCCACATCACAACAAACTGTCCCACTTAGACATTTTCAGGGACACAGATGGTCTCATCTATCGAAGACTCTTTCAAACACCCTATTGTGATTCCAAAGGAACATCATGTGACCAAACTCATAATAGCTCACTGTCACGACAAAGTAAAACACCAAGGAAAAGGCAATAAACGAAATCAGATCCAGTGGCTACTGGATCCCAGGGATGAGCAGAACCGTTGCTTCTTTCATCAATGTCAGTGTGTCATTTGTCGCAAACTCCGCAAAGCTCCTGAGGGTCAGAGAATGAGTGAAATACCAGCAGAACGCTTAGAGCCCTCTCCTCCCTTCACATAAACGGTATGGACTTTTATTAACTTGCTTTTGCTCCCGCGCCATTCACATTGAGCTATTAGAGGACTTATCCACTGACACACTCATTAATGCATTAAGGTGTTTTATTTTTATCAGAGGTGCAATTCGCCAAATCCAATGTGATCAGGGAACAAACTTTGTTGGCGCGAAGAATGAGTTTAAAACTGCCATAAGGGAACTGGACACCCAAAGACTGAGTACTTATCTGTCCCAAAAACAGTGCAACTTTGTGATGAATGCACCTCACTCCAGTCACGCAGGTGGAGTGTGGGAACGCCAGATAAGAACTGTCAGAAGTGTATTGAATACTACTCTGTCACTTGCGCATGGTAGACTTAATGATGCTTCATTAAGGACATTATTCTATGAAGCTATGGCCATAGTCAATAGTCACCCACTGACTGTAGACAACCTTAATAACCCTGACAGCCTGGAACCACTTACCACTAACCACCTGCTCCACATGAAATCCGGCACAACACTGCCCCAACCTGGTGCCTTCCCAAAGGAGGACCTCCATGGAGCAAAGAGATGGCGTCGTGTGCACTTTTTGACTGAGCAGTTCTGGTGCAGGTGGAGGCATGAGTATCTGCACAACATTATTGCTAGGAAATGCTGGCACTCACCAAAAAGAAATCTAAGAGTAGGTGATGTTGTGTTGGACATTGATGAACTGTCACCCAGAGGTGAATGGAGACTTGCCAGAGTCCTGGAGACTGTTAGCGGCAAGGACGGACTCGTGAGAAGAGTGAAAATCTCCTTTGGAGATAAGAGACTGAATAACAAAGGTCAATGCAGTAATAAGCTTTCTAGTGTAGAGCGTCCTGTACAAAAGTTAATTCTGATATTAGAATGTTCATAAACTAATTAAGAGAAATGTTTATTTCATGTTGAAAAATTATTCGTTGTTGTTATCCTGATATAACAAACTCATAATTTGGTGGGAGTGTAAATAACCATAAGTATATTTTGTTACAGAAAAGGTGATGGTCTTTTATTTTGAAATTTTTGTTTTGAAATGGATGACTTCCGGTCTTAAGCTGCACGCTTTTTGTTTTTCTTGTGTAAGCGCGCGCGCCCTGGATAGCGCAGTTTTATAACAGATAGCTTGTTATCCCAAATACGGCAATAACTTCGACAAGGAGCCGTGGTTAAATGTCAAATGCATACTTGCAGCCCCTCTGAAGAGGCAAAAGGTTTGTTAAATCCGTTGATATACGAGCATTTTATCTGTTAATATGTTCGTTTTGCACAAATGTAAATGTGAACAATGTTAGCTGATCAGTTACATGTTTTGTATACATTTCAGCTCTTATGCTGGTAATATGGTGAACGGATTAAGGTTCATGAAGGAATTAAACATCATAAAACCATCAGTAAAAGTCTCATCCTTATTCGGGGGGCATGCTACAAATGGCATCAGTTGCCTCATGTTTTGGTTGACAGGTTTCAGTCCTTTTGACATAAATGATGATGTTGGCACATGTTTACATTTACAGGAGAACACTTTATGTAAAATAATTACTTTTTCAGCATGAAACCGAACTAACGTTGCATTTTCCGGTGTATGTCGCCCGGTGTCAAGTTTCAACATATAGGAAATATATTTGTATTGTTCCAGTCTGTTATATTAGTATTTATTTATGTATCACCCCTTATTCATTTTAGATACAGTTACCATGGTGGTGGCGTAGTGGGCTAAAGCGCTGAACTGGTAATCAGAAGATGGTGGCTGGTTCGATCCTCACAGCCACCATCATTGTGTACTTGAGCAAGGCACTTAACTCCAGGTTGCTCCAGGGGATAGTCCCTGTAATAATTGCACTGTAAGTCGCTTTGGATAAAAGTGTAAATGTAAAATACAGTTATTAAATAGGCCTAATGTTATTTACATGAAACCTTGTTTTATTACATATCGTATTTCAATGGGGATATAATTTAATACAGCTGACAGTTACTTGAGCAAACATGGTTTGAACATCAATCATAACAAGATCAAACTAAAATTCCCAGCTTTTTAACACTTCTGTGTACAAATATAAAGGCTGCTTATTGGATCAGTAAAGGTTAACATCATAGTAATGGACTACACATTACTTTACGGAGAGCTTACAGCCTACTAGTTAAGTCTTGCATTAAGAACAGGAGGTGCAACCAAATTAAGCACTAACTTAGTTACAAACTAACTAGTAGTTACTAAGCCCTTGGTGTGAACTTTACGTCTCAAATTCAGTGAGATCTTATGCACAGCTGATGCAATCCTAGCCTGGGGCCGGTTGCACTCAGTTATATGTTGCAACTTAGGGCCCATTTACGCCACAACTAGACTAAAGGCGGGTGCACACTGTACGATTTATAATAGTCTTTTACGATTGTTGCTTGTCAGACTGTACGATCTGAACGCATTGATATCACAATGGCACACTGTGCGACATTATGTCAGACTGCACGATATACAGTAGCCTACAGTGGACCCAATCATAGCGATCAGTGAACGTGACTCACGTTACGGGAGTGTTGTGGAATAGAAGCGAAACGGCGAAATTTGCCCACCATGGAGGAGGATATTTTTTCTGTCTCTGAAAGTCAGGGCATCAGCTTTTTCATTGCTCCAATACCACTCAATCATGAGCATAGGCTAACATTTACAAGAAAGATGGATTTTGTCAAATAGGCCCATAAAAAAAACAGCTTGATCACAAATACAGAAAATTACAGATGTTGAGAATTAACGTGAGTGCGGGAGGTAATGCGCTTCCACAAGCAAATATTGTGGCATGAAAAATTACAAACTTCTCCGTTCACATTGGAGAAAGTTCACATCTTTCTCCTCTTTTAGATTAGTAACCTATCGGCCACGCAAAATTTCGAAAATTCATAAAGGCTGATAATATATCACGCTTGCAAATTCCCTATGGATGATGCACAATCATGACATAGATTTCTGTAATTGTATCCAACTGTATTTGCTGATTTGGATTAAAACGTCCCATAAATACTTACCAGTATAAATTGTTTAATCTTTCTATTTTATTTATTTATAAATAAAATTGGAGTTATGTGAATCTTTACTAAAGACGTTTACATATGTTTAAAGTAAATTTATTAAAAGTAGAATAGTAATTATAATAAAGTAAAGAAAATGCATGATAAATGTAACGAAAAATAATGAATCATTTATTTATTTTCGTTTTGTAAGCTAATTATTTAATTCAGAAAATAATGCTTTCATATTGCAGATGTGTTACACTTTTCTCCAAGTATTTTCTGCTTATTTATTTATTAAAACTTTTGATATAAAATGAAAAGAAGAAAAAACATTGAAAGTACTTGAGTAGAGTGATAACTGGGCACAAATGTTGCTACGGTGGGGCAACGAGGAGCAGGTTTCTTTCCAAGTAGGGTGCGAGAGAGGAGCGGAATATTTCATCCTGTCGTAATAGCAGTCACACTATACGGCTACGATGCTAAATTTCAGACACTGCCAGAACTTCGTTGGATGCTGTAGATCATCTCAAAGGCTATTTATCGGCTGTCTGTGAACGTCACACTGAATGTTGTAAACTGATTTTGCCATGCGACGAGAGAAATCCTTTAGGATTCCCAAAATTTGTCTTATAGTATAGTAATATGCAGAATAGTGGCCAAAATCATACAGTGTGCACTACATATAAATTAAATATTTACCAGGAGTAACAGATGGAATTAAAAAAGCAGACTTTTTTACATCAATTACATCAATGAGCCCATGTCTAGGGTTGACAGACTTCAGTTCTATCTACATCTATGATGATGTTGCATTTACACTCGTTTACATTTACGAGAGAAAACATAATGTAAAACCTGACTTCTTCAGCATGAAACCGATCTAATGGTGCACTTTCCAGTGTATGGTGATTTTCAACATATACAATATATATAAGATATTACAATTAATAAATGTCTATTTTTTCCAGCCTGTTGTATTAGTATTTATTTATTAATTGCCCCTGGTTCATTTTAGATAGTTATTGAATATTGTTATTTACATAAGCTATATATAATTAATGAAACAGTTTCTTAACAGCTTTTTAACACTTCTGTGTACAAATTTGAAGGCTGCTTATTGGATATGAAACGTCATATTATGCGAATACACATCAATTTTCAGTGAGCTTACGACCTATTAGTAACATCTTGCCTTAAGAACAGGTGTTGCAACCAAATGAAGCACTGACTTAGTTACAAACTAACTAGTAGTTACTATGCCCTTAGTGTGAACTTTACATCTCAACTTAAGTGAGACCTTATGCACAGCAGGTGCAACCCTACACTTATGCGCAAGAAAAACTAGCGTGCAGCCATCTTTAAATGTTTTTCTCTGAACTTCCATTCTATCGGTTCTATATAGATATCTATGGTGTTGATGTCAAAGTGTAATTAGCTAGCGAAGTGGAGTTACAGGTTACAGTTGTCAGAAGCTATCATGAGTATTTTAAAGTGTTCAGGGGGTGTCATATCAACTGGAAGCAGAGAAGGGAGAGGGTGCCCCGTCCCTGAGAAAGAAGGTCCTACCTCAGGGGAATTTGCCAGGGAGGTGCTGTTGTGAGGAGCGTGAGGTCGAGAACCAGGTCTGGGTGGGCCAATACGGAGCCACGAGAATGAATTACTCCTTGTCCTCCCTAACCTTGCACAGAACATGTAGGCTTACTGGGGGGAACGCATATTTGCGCAGCCTGGGCCAGCTGCCTGGGCCAGCTGTGTGTCAGCGCGTCTGTACCGAGGGAAGCTCCCGTCAGGGCATAACAGAGAGGGCAGTAGGAGGATTCCCGGTGACTCCAGAGGAGGAGGTGACAGGTGAATTATGTCATGTGATGAGAGAGTGCATGCCCCTTGCACATGGCACCCCAGCCTGTCTTGGAGGTGTCCGTCGTAACCACGACACGCCTGGACACTAGCTGTATGGGGAGTCGGAAGGTTCTGGCCAACCAGCATGATGGGTTGGAAAGCGATAGCCATGGCTCCAAACTCCGGGCAAGTGGCACTAACAGATGGTAACCATGGTGCATCTGGACACTTACTGTATGGGGATTCCAGGCCACAGGAATGCAAGGTCTGTCCAAGGGCTGAAAAGGTGGTGGTAGGCGGGCACGAGAGCCACGCGATGAGTGCTGCATTGCCATGCATACCTCGGGACTCAGGTCTGGAGCCAGTGCTGTAGCGGTCTCATATGCATCAACCCGAGTGGCATGACTGAGTGAGGATGGAATGAGGATGCCATATGCCCCAGGAGCCTCTGAAAGTACTTCAGAGTGACCAACGTTTCCTGAGAGTGCGCTATAATCAGCCAGTCGTCGAGGTAGTTGAGTATGCAAATGCCCACTTCCCCTAACGTAGCAAGGGCTGGCTCTGCGACCTTTGTGAAGATGCAAGGGGACAAGTAGAAGGGTAGGACCTTGTACTGATACGTCTGACCGTTGAATGCGAACCAAAGGAAGGGTCTGTGTCTAGGTAAAATCGAGATGTGAAAGTACGTGTCCTTCTGGCCTACCACTGCCAACCAATCCTGATGTTGCACGTCAAAATGTGGTTTTGCGTCAGCATCTTGAACAGGAGTCTGTGCAAGGCCCGGTTCAGAACTCGCAGGTCCAGGATTGGTTCAACCCACCACCCTTCTTGGGAAGGATGAAGTAAGGGCTGTAAAACCCTTACCTCACCTCGGCTGGAGGGACAGGCTATATCACAACCTTCTGCAGAAGGGCCGCGATATCCGCCTGCAGGACGGCAGAGCTCTCATCCTTCACTGCCATGAAGTGAACGCCATGGAACCAGGGTGGGCGCCTGGCAAATTGAATCGCGTAGCCGAGTCGATGGTTCTTTCCAACCAGCACAATGGGTTGGAAAGCGAAAGGGCAAGGGGCACTAACTGAAGGGTCGCATCCGACGTTCCTGAACCAGAACCAGTCATCAAGCCGCAAGTGCTCAGGGGCTGGTGGAGGGTTCCACTCAAGCCCAACACTCGCGGTGGCAAGGGCAAGCATGCCGGTCAGCTCAGTGTCGGCAGCCCATTCCAGTCCTCGGCGACCGACATCACCAAGGCGCTCTCCGATGCAGCGATTGACATCTCATCTGGCTCACAAGCTCTGAAAGAGGCATTAGGCTTGAACTGAGGCGAGCTGCCTGTCTCATCCCAGAACTGGATGGGAGCAAACGAGCATACCGGTGTGGGCGGTCCTTGGGGGATTACCCAGCGGAACCGTACACATTGAAGCCCCCGAATCACCTTCAAGAGTCAACCAGGGCGGCCTCGTAAAAGTAGGTAGAACAACCGGGTTAATTAGGTAAAGTTGCTGTAAAATGTTATTGTATATGAATATATATTTGTAGAATAATTTCAAAATATCATTAACGGTGGACAACACTTTAATAATCATATTGAAATATTTAAATTAGGGCTGTCGATTTAACACGTTAATTAATTGCGATTCATTTGACAAAAAATAACATGTTCCCCCCAGACCATAATAAGGAAGAGTCCTGAGAAATGCAAACTTGTAGTACCACCTGTTTACTCCAGAGGGCAGTAAGTAAAATTTCAGCTGTATGAGCAACGCACAGTTTATACAGTGAAGAAAACACTTTAGTAGGCAGAACAACACGTTCTTGTGTTCAAAACACTTGAAGGAGCGCAAATGCGAACTAGGGGATCTCAAGATGTGTTTAAAGATTGAGTATTAAACTATATTTAACTTGAAACAGTGACCTAAATATTTTATGTTTATAATGCAACGCACCCGAGACACTACACAAGCATGTCTGACGCTGGATTGAGATGGTGCAAAATTTGGAAATTACCCCATAAATCACGAATAAAATCAAAGAAATTTCCTTCAAACTTATTTATAAGTACTACCTCACTAATTATTTTCTTGCAGAGTGATTTAATCATGATGTCGATATATTCTGTACATTTTGTGGTCTGCAGGAGGAAACATTTTTTCATTTATTTGGAGTTGTCCCTACTCGACTTGTTTTTGGTCCGATTTCTGCAAGATTGTTAGAGATCATATTATTTCCAGCTTTCAACTTTGTTTTGAAAATATTTTATTCGTTTGTTTTAGCTATGACATGTCTCTTCATAAGGAATATTATTTGATTAATGTTCTGCTTTTGTTGGCAAAGTTTAGTATTCATAAATTTAAGTATGGTGGTTATAAACCATTAGTTTTAATTTATAATTCAGAGATTCAGCAATACCTAAGAACAATCATCCTATAAAGATCTCACGCTATGCAAGGCAAGGAGTAAAGGAAGGCTTTCTTGGAAGAACCACAGCATTTTCTTGTTCCCAGAATTTGCAAATTCGACAAGAGAGAATCGTAATCAATTTAAGGAATGCAAGAAACTCTTACATCAATAGAAGGTCCCTTTTGCACTGATATTCCCGGCCAAATCGAGAATAGATACTAAGGATGGCCGTAAAGTATTTACATAACCCCAGCAAGCATAGTCCTTCATAAAGTCAATGGACTAAGTTATTTTGTGATTCCCACATTGCAGCCAAGTGAATCAACTGTCTCAGACCCAACTAGATCTATGCTTTGCCTCCACAGAATTACACTCCACTCTCATATAGGTCACCGAGTGTAGCAACCCCCCTCACAATCCACTCAGACCAGCAGAAAGAGGAATTATTAATACATAATTTTGGGTTCAGCCATATGCTGGAGGCAACATTTAAATAAATGTCTGAATTAAACTCTCTGGGCACTTTTGTCCATATCGAGTGCAAATTCGAGATAACAGTGTCACGTTCCTCTGTTGTCTACCCTGTGTTCTGTGTCTCACTATTCACGTCCATGTCATGTTTCCTTGTCTGCTCCGTGTTTCCATTTCACCCGTCACCGTTCACGCTCCATGTCACGTTTTCCTTGTTGTCCGCCCCGTGTTTCACTGTCCTTGTCTAAAACTACATTTCCCACCATCCACCTGCCATCAGCACTGCCATTTTGGTTCATTGTTCTCACCTGTGTCTAATCCAGTCATCACTCCCTGTGTATTTAAGCCCTGCTTTTTGTTCACTCCCTGTCGATTGTTGAATGTTCATGTCTGGCTTCTTGTTGTGCATGTGCCCTTGTTTCCTGCCCTTCGTGTTCATTCTTCCAGCTGTGTGTTCGTTTGTGTTTAGTTAAGTTTTTCCCATCGTGGACTGTTCTTTTGTTTTTGTGTTTGTTTATTTTGCTAGTTTGTTAATAAAACCTGCTTTTGGATCCGCTACCCCTGTCTGCCTTCTCCTGCATTCGTAACAAACAGGACGTAACTTAACTTCTCCGATTAGTTTGATAGAAAGGTTTTGCAATGGTAAAATGGGGCAAGAACTTCATGTTCAATACGAAACCAGGGAGGGGCTCTCTCAGTTGGAAGTGACCATTGAGGCAAATGTCTGAGACAGAATGCATAATAATTAAACAATGTCTTCTGTAGGCCTAGCCCAATTTTGTCAATCGGCCTATGTAACTTATTGTAATGTAATCTAGGACGCTTACCATTCCAAATGAAGGACTTCGCTATGCTGTCAAATTGCTTGAAATTAGAGAGGGGGATATCTACAGGGAGAGATTGTAACAGGTAGTTACATTTTGTAATACAATTCATTTTAATAACATTAACCTTCCCAATCATAGATAAATGTAATGAAGCCCACCCGCCCACATCTCTCAAAAAACTTTTTTATTAAAGGATCCTAATTAACTCTAATTAAATCAGACAAATTTGCTGGTAATAAAATGCCCAAATACTTAATGCCCTGTTTGGGCCACTGGAAGGCACCCAGCTGAAACCCGTTACTGGGCAGTACGCTGTCAGAGCTGCGGATTTTGACCAATTGACTGTCTCCTGAGAATTAGAAAACAAATGAATAATTTTGCGGAAGCAAGGCATGAGTGGGGTCAGATACGAATAATAAAATATAATCTGCGTAAAGCAAAAGCTTATGCGCCACACCTCCCACCAACACCCCTGGAAAATCATCTTCCCTTCTTATCGCAGCTGCTAATGGTTCCAGGTCAAGACAGAACAATAATGGGGAAAAATTGTAACCCTACCAGGTGCCCCTATCTAGAGTAAAAGAATCTGAAATTAATCCATTTGTTTGTACCGCCACTACTGGGTGTCTATAAAGTAACTTAATCCATCAAATAAAAGTATTCCCGAACCCATATATTTCCAAAATCTTAAAAAGATAATCCTATTCTACCATATCAAACACCTTTTTGGCATCAAGTGAGATGGTAGCGACTGGAGCCACTGACCACATGATATTGATGAAACGCCTAATGTTATCAGAAGAGCTTGGTTTCAAGATGGCGCCGCGTATGGCTGCTGCGTTGCAAGCTCCGACACAACACTGCAGTTTATTGTTTGTTTTGTTTAGTTTTTTTTTGTCTTGGATGTTGTCTGCCTTATTGTATATGACAGACAAATGCTTTTGGACATTGTTTCTGCAATTACACACCAAAAACCGGACTTCAAATTCCTCAATGCCGACCCGCTGTTTACAAACATGCCAGCGGAGCCCTTAGTCTGGGCTGCCCTGCCGCGGAAATGCAGAAGGAAAAGGGGAAAAAGAGTCGTCGGTCTCAACAGAGTAAGACATTGCGCAAATCGACCACCGCTACCCAGCATACTACTGGAAAATGTTCAGTCTCTGGACAACAAGCTCTGCGAGCTGAGAGCATGGATCTCTTTCCAACGAGAGACGTGGGCTTGCTGCGTTATCTGCCTTACAGAAACCTGGATGTCTGCGGAGATTCCAGACTCGGCCATCAAAGCCGCAGGGTTCTCCGTGCACAGAGCGGACAGAGCGAAAGACCTCTCAGGTAAAAGCAGAGGTGGTGGTATATGTTTTATGATCAACAAATCATGGTGTAATCAGAGGAACGCACATTTTATCAAGTCTTTCTGCTCTCCTGATCTTGAATATCTCATGCTTCTGTGTCGACCATTCTGGCTACTGATGGAATTCACAGCGACACAAGCCGACACAGACCGGACACTCAAGGAACTGTATGGGAGTATAAGTGAGCAGGAAACCGCACACCCTGAGGCCACGTTCATTGTTACCGGGGACTTTAACAAAGCCAATTTTAAAACAATAGCACCAAAATACCACCAACACATCAGCTTCAACACACGAGGGGACCGGGTTTTGGACCATTACTATTCTCTTTTCCAGGATGGCTACAAATCCCTCCCCCACCCACCATTTGGCAAATCAGACCACTCTTCCATTCTGCTTCTGCTCGCTTACAGGCAGAAACTGAAACAGGAAGCACCCACCCTTAGAACGATCCAGTGCTGGTCGGACCAGTCAGACTCTATGCTACAAGACTGTTTTGTTCACGTGGACTGGGAGATGTTCTGGTCCGCCTCTGATGACGACATCAAGGTTTACGCTTATAGCGTAACGTGTTTCATCAGGAAGTGCGTAGAGGACGTTGTGCCAACCAAAACAATACGGATCTACCCCAACCAGAAACCATGGGTTAACGGCGATGTTTGCACGACACTTAATGCGCGGCCCTCCGCTTTTAATTCCGGGAACGTGGAGGAGCATAAACAAGCCAGTTGTGCCCTCCGTAACTCTATCAGTGCAGCCAAACGCCAGTACAGGCACAAAACTGAAGGACAGTTCAACACCACCGACTCTAGAAGTATGTGGCATGGAATGAACATCATCACGGACTAAAAAGGGAATAAAAACTCTGCCGTGAACACCGCTGCCTCTCTCCCGGATGAGCTTAATAAATGTTATGCTCGTTTCGAGGACAACAACACCACCCATGTGGAGAGAGCACTCGTGGCCGACGCTACAGAGGTTGGTTCACTCTCCGTCTCTGTTGCGGATGTAACCCGATCCTTCCGACAGGTGAACATCCGTAAAGCCGCGGGTCCAGACGGCATTCCGGGCCGCTTCATCAGAGTGTGCGCAAACCAACTGGCTGGTGTTTTTACAGACATTTTCAACCTGTCCCTCTCCCTGTCTGTAGTCCCCACATGCTTCAAAACGTCAACCATTGTGCCTGTACCGAAGCAAGCCAAAATCACTTGCCTAAATGTCTGGCATCCTGTTGCTCTGACCCCCATCATCAGCAAATGCTTTGAGAGGCTAATCAGGGATCACATCTGCACTGTGCTGCCCACCTCTCTGGACCCATTGCAGTTTGCCTACCGCAACAACCGCTCCACTGATGATGCCATTGCATCTACAATACACACTGCTCTCTCCCACCTGGAAAAAAGGAACACATATGTGAGAATGCTGTTTGTAGACTACAGCTCAGCATTCAACACCATAGTGCCCTCCAAGCTTGAAGAGAAACTGGATCCTGGACTTCCTGTCATGCAGACGTCAGGTGGTTAGAATGGGCAGCAACATCTCCTCATCACTGACCCTCAACACTGGAGCCTCGCAGGGCTGTGTTCTTAGTGTTCTCAGCCTACGGTGGTAGGTCTGATCACTGACAAAGATGAAACTCTGACATGCTGGTGTCAGGAGCACAACCTCTCCCTTATTGTCAGTAAGACCAAGGAGCTTGTAGTGGACTTCAGTAAGAAAGACAGAGAAAACAGCCCCATCACCATTAATGGAGCACCGGTGGAGAGAGTCAGCAGTTTCAAGTTCCTCGGTGTCCACATTATTGATACATGGTCGGTCCACACTGAGGCCGTTGTGAAGAAGAGACGGCTGAGGAAGTTTGGAATGAACCACCTCCTCACATGGTTCTATACCAGTACTGTAGACAGCATCCTGACTGGCTGCATCACTGCCTGGTATGGCAATAGCACCGCCCACAACCGCAAAGACCTGCAAAGTGTGGTGCGAACTGCCAGACACATCACAGGCGGTGTGTGAAAAAAGCTCAGAGGATCATCAGAGACTCCAGCCACCCGAGTCATGGGCTGCTCTCACCGCTACCATCAGGCAGGCGGTATCACAGCATCAGGACCTGCACCAGCTGATTACATGACAGTTTCTTCCCCCAAGCAATCAGACTTTTGAACACTTGATCTCTCACGATCAATAATCAGCACTGCAGTTTATTAATATTATTATCTCACACTGGACTGTCAAATATATTCTCCACAATATAACTACTGTATATATATTTTTTATATACTCTTATTTTTTATATTTATTGTATGTGCACTCTATATTGTGTGTATTGGTTACTGTACATTGTATATTATTATTGTGTTGTGTAAGTATGTGTACATTGATATGTAAATTATGTTGTGTAAATATGTTGTTTATTGTAATTGGTATATGTCTCGTCACTGTCATGACTGCTATGTTGCTCGGAACTGCACACAAGACTTTCACATACTGTTGCACTTGTGTACATGGTAGTGTGACAATAAAGTTATTTGATTTTATTTGATTTTATTTGAGAGCTGCGGCCCAGAATAAACTTAACCAGGTAGCCAGAATTTTTGACAATATTTCTACATCTAGCTGGATGAGGGAAATTGGATGGTAACTCTTACACTTGTTTGGATCTTTGTCCTTCAGAATCAGGCTGATCTGTGCTTGTGTCATGGTTGGTGGAAGCTTTCCATTCTTTAATGATTCCATATAAACTTGTAAAAAAGTGGAGCCAGTTTTGTAGCATAAGATATAAAAAATTCAGTGGCAAAGCTTGATAGTTTAGGGAGTTCTAATGGTTCCACAAAGTTTCTAATATCTTTATCAGTAGACAAAGACGTGGAACTATAGAGATCAAGATAGAATTCATAAAAAGCATTGTTAATATTAATGCCAGAGATCAATATTTCACCACCAGCAGAGGGAATGGTAGAAAAAACTCTCCCTGCTTTTATATCTAGCCAAAATATTCCCTGCTTTTTCTCCTGACTCAAAGTATGACTGTCTTGCCCTAAATAGCCAATACTCCACCTTCCGCAATAAAATAGTATTGTATCTGTAGTTCAATAGTGTTATATCTGTATTTCAATCGGGTCAATTCTCAGAGGCCATCAGACAACATTCTGTGCTTCAGCTCTGCCTCAGCACTTTTAATATTCCCTTCCAACTCTACGAGTTTTCGTGCTTTTGGATGAATATTATTGTATGATCCGACCCCTAAGAATCACCTTAAGTGCCTCCCATGCCACACCCACAGAGGATACTGAGGACCAGTTGGTCTCCATGTAAACATTGTTTTCAGCCTTTAACATTTCTTGAAATTCAGGATTTTGCAAAAGGGATACATTAAAGCATTCATTCTCCGTATGTGGCAATACCTCTAACCTCACCAGGGCGTGATCTAAGAGTAAGTTGTTTCAAATTAAGTATGAGGGATGAGGGAATTAGATATAAAAAAATATTTCTAAAATACATTTTATGGACTGATGAAAAAAATGTATAGTCCCTACCAGATGGGTTCAAAAGTCTCAAAACATCTGTAAGACCAAGATTTGTACACATCCTGTGAAGCGTCAATGTTGCTCTAGGGGGCTTACACACATTTGCTTTAATATGATCAGGGCCTGAGTCCATCAAAAGATTAAAATCTCCAAGTATTATATCATGAGGGGTGCCAGCGGCTTGCAACATCCCTTCAATATCTATAAAAAAGCCCTGATCATTAACGTTAGGTAAGGATGGCTGGCGCGAAACAGACGTTCCGAAGCTTTGCGAGATCCCGAAGCAAAGATGATTCGAAACACTGATCCGAAGCGTGATTCAAAACACCCACGTCACGTGACAACGGCTAAATGAAGCGTCTAAGTGTTTCATCAGGTGGAGTGCTCCGCCGAATCAGGGTTTCATTGATTGGTCGGTTCGGGAACAAATCACACAATCACACAGTATAAAAGTTTTGTCAACGCATTTTCATATCGTGGGTTTTTGTGAGAGGAGTTTGGTTTTGAGATAGTGGATTTTTGGTGATATAGTGACATTTATAGTGCGATTTGTTTAGTTATATTTAGGATTTAATTTACATTTACACATTGACTTAGAGACACACAGAGTACATATAGTGACACATGAATAGATGCATTGATAGAAATATATATATATATATATATATATATATATATATATATAGATTAATAGATAGATACATATATTACAGATACATATAGATTATTAGATAGATAGGCTACATATAAAATAGATAGATAGATAGATAGATATATAGATAGATAGATAGATAGATAGATAGATAGATAGATAGATAGATAGATAGATAGATAGATAGATAGATAGATAGATAGATAGATAGAAATGGAGGCTCCACAGAAGAGATGCCGTACATCTGTGGTGTGGGAGCATTTCCATTTGGAAACCCCAAATAAAGTGAGATGTGTGTATTGTGATCGGCAGCTCAGCCTACTGCAACAATACATCATCCATGATGCGCCATTTGAGGAGCATTCATCCTGCCATTCTGCAGGGTGCAGAGGATGGTAGTGTTCCCCTGTACCAAGGCCTGCTACTGACACTGCTGGGCCATCTAAGCAAGGTATGCATTGTTTGAAATATAGGCTAATTATAAGTGAAATATAATAACTAAGTGTTGGGCCATTGTTTAAAAAGGCCATGGACTAAGACATGCCTAACATCCCAATCACAACTGCCAATCACTTTAAAAACAAATGTTGTCAATATAATATTATACTTTGTGAATATACATTTTATATGTCTACATATGAGTACCCAATCTACAGCCAAGACATCATTTTGTTTTTTTGTAATTGTTGTATTTCTATAATGCACTTTATCTTTCTCTGCACACTGAGCATAAATATTCATAACATAACTTTGTTTAGGAAGGTTTCCAAATGAACCAGTAGACTACTTTCACGGTAGGCTACTATTTTTCCAATATATTTGTCTGAAAGTATGTTTTATCTTCTCTTTTAAAAGGCAGACAGAGGGAATTGGATGAGGCTCTTCTGAACATGGTGGTGAAGGATCTGCAGCCCTTCACCATCGTGGAGGATGAGGGTTTCAGGGCCTTTGTGAACAAGCTTGATCCAAGCTATGTCCTCCCATCCCGGAAGGTGCTTAAAACAATGGTCAGCGAAAGGTACAACACAACCAAGGAGAAGACAATGGAGGACCTACAAAAGGCGGAATTTGTTAGCCTTACGGCTGACATGTGGTCTTCCATTAATATGGATGGATATCTTGGTGTAACATGCCATTACATAACACCAGAGGCAACAATGGCAACTGTTTTACTGGGTGTAAGGAGGTTTTACCAAACCCACACAGCCCAGCATCTCATGGAGGCTAAATCCTTGCTAATGGCTGAGTGGGGAATAACCTCCAAAGTTCACTGCATGGTGACTGACAATGCATCCAACATGATCCTAAGTGCCCAGCTACTCAACCTTCGCCATGTCCCATGTTTTGCTCATAATTTGAATTTGATAGTGAAAAAGGCCCTGGATCAAACCCCAGTCATCAATGAAATTCGCCAGAAAGCCAGAAAGATAGTGGGGTTGTTCAGATCCAGCTGCAAAGCAAAGGACAAGCTTGTGGAGATGCAGAGCTTGATGGGCAGACCAAGTCTGAAAATGATACAGGAGGTTGAAACGAGATGGAACAGCACATTCGACATGCTACAACGCTTGTATGAGCAACGTGAGCCAGTGGCTGCTGCACTTGCCAATTTAAACAGTGATACTGCTCCCCTGACAAGTCTTGAGTATGACATTATTCAACAGTCATTGACACTTCTTCAACCATTCAAACTAGCAACAACAGAGATGTCAGAGGAACAGAGAGTGTCTGCTTCAAAGCTCATACCATTGTACAGGATGTTGCAGCACAAGCTTGCACAGAAAAAGGAAATGCAACGCAGGAATCAACTGTACAATTAGGTAGGACACTATGACCATACGTGTAATTGGCCATAACTCTCATATTGTTGTCATTATTTTAATTAATATGGTTTTCTCTTGTGTTGGCTCATAGGCTCACATCTACAAGAAGGTCTGCACTCCAGATGTGGAGGGTACGAGACTTTTAGAGCCTTGGCACTGGCTACACTGCTGGACCCAAGGTTTAAAAATGTGGCTTTTGGAAATCCTGCCAAAGCCCTGGATGCTGAAAAGCACATCACACTGGAGTGTGCTTCACTGATGCGTTCAAACACAACTCCTGGTGAGTTTCAGTCTATGTTATCTTATGTAATGTGATTCATGAAATTTATACTTCATATGTGTTGTCAGTTTATGATTTGTTACTAATTGCCGTTTTCTTTTAATTCAGAACCACAAATGTCAACATCAGGCCCATCATCAACACCAGTTGAAACACAAGACAGTTTATGGGAACATTTTGACAATCGTATCCGTGAGACCCAGATGATACACAATCCTACAGCTGATGCCACAGTGGAAGTGAAAAAATACCTCAGCGATGCGTTTTTGCCCAGAACTCATGATCCTCTAACTTACTGGAAAGAGAGAGCAGTAATCTTTCCTCATTTGTATGTCCTAGCTAAAAAATATCTTTGTATGCCAGCAACAAGTGTCCCTTGTGAGAGAATTTTTTCAAAGGCTGGAGAAATTATCTGTAAAAAAGAAGTAGGCTGAGTCCTTCAACAGCAGAGAAATTAATATTTTTGAATAAAAATCTATAAGAAAGGGAGACATTGTGGCTTGATTTATTTTTATTAATATTCATTTTTCATGACCAAAATCACATTATGCAATGTGAAGAGACTACAGGTTACAAGCTTCATATATTACAAAAATACAATAAAAAAAAAAAACCAACACATTTTTTTATTAGCTCTTTGTAAAGGTTGTTTCAGATCAACACCTGCAAGTGACCACTAGGTGTCACCGTGGAGACGGGTTTCGGATTGATTCGAAGCCTCGAAACAAAATGGCACATTTGCTTCGACTGTTTCATTGCTTCACGAAGCCTCGATCTGCCCATCTCTAACGTTAGGTGCATAAATATTAGCCAAAATACGACTTTGCCCCTGGATTTCTGCTAAAACCATTCTTCCTAATTTATCTTTAATCTGTTTGAGACATTTGAATTTATGATGTCTACTTATCAGTGTGATGACTCCCCTACTCTTACTTGAACCAGCACTAAAGAAAACCTGTCCACCCCATATCTTCCCAATATTTCAGCTTCTAGAAACACTATATCATATTTCTTATGCTTAAGAAGAGAAATAATCTTCCTTCTTTTTATGGGGTGCCCCAACCCATTCACATTCCACATGGAGATAGACAATACACTCATATTTACATTTGACATTTTGACATATGATAAAAAATAGATTTATCTCAAAAACAAAATTATAAAGGCCAGATTCCAGCATTAAAGCAACAATCAAACTCCATACTTCTCCCAGAACCAAACAAACAGAAAAAAGAAAAATCTGCACATTAACCCCATACACAACGCTCTGACCCTCTAAACTCAAACACTCCATGTTAAAACCCCTGCTAAAACTTTGCTTTCGGAATGCTCTAGTCTGGTGTTTCTATAAATATATTCTATATAATTTTGTGAGAATGAATTACACAACGAAAGATAATCTATAAAACAATCTCCAGCCAATTGGTGGAATAAACACAAAGAACGTGTAGATTCATCCACATAACTGACCTGAAGGTGTGTTCCTCCACAAAACAAACTCCAGCTGCTAGCCTAAACCAGCACTAAAAAAAAAAGTAGCTCATTTTCCTCAGTCAAATGAATGTTCAGTGAGCCGGCCCATTTGACTTCTACATGAGTGCAACAAATGACTGTAAAGGGGTTAAGATGGGCAAGGAGGAGGCGAGAACCGGCTTGACAATATAAATAATGTTTAATGATAAACTTATAATAAGCTGCCTGTAATTCTCTCTCTCTATAAATGTCTTCACCGGGCACCTTTATCCCTCACGTGCCCCATCAGGCTGATTGGGGACCGGGCATGTGTCGTTCCAGCCCAGCCCTGCCCTCCTCCGCTCTACAATGACCTAATCACTCCATGTCCTGCAAGAAATACTCTGCAAAACATACTCCAGCCAACAGGAGGCATAAGCACACAGAGTGTGCATATTCATCCACAGAACTGTCCTGAAGGAGTGTTATTCCATAAAACAAACTCCAGCCTCTAGGCGGAACCAGCACAAAAAGAAACAAAAAGGTTCTCAGTCAATTGAATGTTCAGTGAGTCAGTCCCACTTGGCAGCAATGTGACTCACTCCGTTGACTTTATGAAAGACAGAGCTTGATGGGGACATGTAAATATTTTACGGCCATCCTTAGCATCTATTCTCAATTTGGCCGGAATATCAGTGCAAAAGCTACCTTCCATTGATGTATAAGTTTCTTGCATTCCTTGAATCGATCACGTTTCTCTCGAATTCGCAAAGTCTGGGAACAAGAAAATGCTGTGGTTTTTCCAAGAAAGCCTTCCTTTACTCCTTGCCTCATGTAACACGAGATCATTATTGGATGATCTCAGAAACTTGGCCAGAATTGATTGGGGCCTGTCTCTCTCAGTGGTTCACCAAGCCGGAAACCTTTCAGCTCACTCGATTTTCAGCTTATGGCCTGCTATTTCGAGCAGACTCATAAAGAGCCTGTCCAGGAATTCCACCATATTCTGACCCTCTGCTCTCTCAGGAATTCCAATAATTCTGATATTATTTTACCGATTACGATTCGCCATATCCTCCAACTTCTCCCAGACATGCTCCAAATCAGCCTTGGTCGCTAATTGATCTGTTTCTCAACATCCCCCGCTCTTGTAACCACCTCAGTGAATTTCGTCTATACAATATCTACATATTGCAGCAAGATCCTCCAGGTCAGCAACTACCTTCGTTGGCAAATTCAACAATTCTTGACGATTTCCTGCACTTCACTGGCCTGCTCTGCTCCCTGGTCTTGTCAGTGGCATCAGCTTGAATGTGCATGTGAAAGTGTCTCCAGAGCCCAAATATTTTGAGTTCTTTAACATATTGTCTTCCTAGAACAGTTTAGGATCAGAGTGTATCGAATCTGACCGGTTTATGACAATGATAGTGTTAAAACTGGCAAAGTGCGCAGAGCTCACTGTTCACATGTCTGAACCTTGCATGGCGCCCTCTGTACTATTTTTTGAGTAGCATACACTACACCCCACTAAAGAGGCAGATATTCTGGGAGTGGTGATTACTGCTTTTGGAAAAGGTCATGAGGCATCAGTGTATTACTCCTTGTTAATTCAGAGTCTTGGGGACGGAGCTTCAACTTCTCTCAAGAGATTATGGAAGAAAGATTTAAACTTAGTTTAAGGGAGTGTGGGCTAGGATTCTAAAAACAAGAGATGCATTTTCATGCAATTGAAAATGTTTACATCGAGTCTATTAGACCCCCTCTAGATTGTAACGGCTTGGTCTGAAAGACACACCCACCTGCTGGCGATGCCAATCAGAAGAAGGACAAAGAATCCATATTTTTTGGGATGTGTAAAGATCCAAGAATTTTGGTTGAAGGTTCAGAGCTTTATTTGTGATGTATTGGACACTCAATTTTCATTTTACCCCAGAATGTCTCTCTTAGGTGATGGGGCGGTCATTAATATTGGGGATAGTCATTTAAAAAGTTGGGTCTTAGCCGGAGTTAAGATCGGCAGACAAATCATCCTATGGGGGTGGAAGTCGGCTGGGGCACCCTCGTTTCAGGAGTGATGTGGGGAGATAGGCGGGTGGCAGCATTCGAGGAGGTGATTTTTAGAAGGCTGGGAAATGGTATTTGTTTGATAGGAAGTTGTTGTAGAGGGGCAGTAGAGATGGATTGCTAAGATTCACAGTTTAGCTGTGAATGTGCATTCTTGTTGTTTTTTCAAAGTATACTTTTTTGAATGTTTTTTATTTATTCTGTTCTTATTTGCTTAAAGTTATATTCATTCATTTAATTAGACAGGTTTTTCTTAATATAAAATGTATTTTAAAAAAAACTGAATTTGGGAAACATTTGATATAACTTGAATTGGTGATATTTTATTCCATTTCGAATTTTATGCTGGGAAAGGCTTTGTTTGGAAAACGTCATGGTTACTGTTGTAACCTCCGTTCCCTGATGGAGGGAACAAGACATTGTGTCCCCCTTGCCACGACACTAGTCCTACCACTGTAAATGGCCGAACCTTACTCTCGGCTCCTTAGTGCAAAAACCTGACTGCACGTCTGCTTCCCTTTATACCTGTATGTTCGGTGGTAAGACATGCAAATTCTGTCTGCCAATTTCTCATTGACATTTTCTCAAATACAGAGGTACTCGAGACTCTCAAGAAAGACCCCTTGTGTCACTACTATCGACAGAGCGTCTCGTTCCCTCCATCAGGCTGTGTCTGCCTCGTCCTTGGGGCAGCTTGCTTGCAGGTTCATGACCAGGTCCCTGAAGGAGGTCACAGGGACCTTGGACACGTAGCCCAGTCGTGGTCTTAGGATGACATGAGTACTCCAGGCAAGTGTCGCTGACAGAGAACGCTTGCATGTCCCCAACCCTCTTGATGGATGCTAGCGCTATCAGGAGGGTCGTCTTCGAAGAGAGGGCCTTGAGTTCAACTGAATCAAGCGGTTCGAAGAGGGTTCTCTGAAGGCCCGAGAGGGCCACTGAGCGATCCCAGTGAGGGGAACAGGCTTGGCCGGGGAGGATTAAGTCTCCGGGCGCCTCTTAAGGAACCTGATAATCAGGTCACGCTTACCCAAGGACTTACCATCCACTGTGTTGTGGTGGGCCAAAATAGTGGCTACATACTCCTTCAAGATGTAGGGGGACAGCCTCCACTCCAACCTCTCCTGCAGGAATGAAAGCACTGACCGAAATGCGCATCTCTGCAGGTCTTCAGACCAAACACCAATTTGTGAACAAGCGCCACTTTAGGGCATAAAGCTGCCTGGTAGAGGGAGCTCTGGCTTGGTTTATCATGTCTACAACCGCAGGTGGTAGGTCACTCAGATCTTCCGCGTCCCATCCAAGGGCCAGACTTGGAGATTCCAGAGGTCTGGGTGCGGATGCCAGAGGTTGTCCCGTCCCTGAGAAAGCAGGTCCTTCCTCAGTGGAATTTGCCAGGGAGGTGCTGTCACGAGGAGCGTGCGATCCAAGTCTGAGTAAGAAGCCACTAAGGTGACTTGTTCCCCATCCTCCCTGACCTTGCACAGCACCAGTGCAAGAAGGCTCACTGGGGGAAATGCGAACTTGCTCAGCCCCTGGGGCCAGCTGTGTGCCAGCGTGTCTGTCCCGAGGGGGGCCCCCGTTAGGGAGTACCAGAGCGGGCAGTGGGAGTTGTCTGGGGAGGCAAAGAGATCTATCTGTGCCATATCGAACCAGTCCCAAATCAGCTGGACCACCAGGGGGTGGAAACTCCACTCTCCGCTGAGCGAGACCTGTCTTGACATCGCATCCCCTGTCGCGTTGAGGCTGCCCGGCATATGAGTGGCATGCAGCGACCTGAGTCTGAACGGATCAAGACGTGCTTGCCTCGAATCAGCGGGAGAAACCTCTGCAGGGCATGGAATACAGCCAGCAACTCTAGGCAGTTGATGTGCCAATGCAGCGGAGGACCTCTCCAGGAGCCAGCGGCTGCGTGCCCATTGCAAACGGCGCCCCAACCCAGTTGAGAGGCATCTGTGGTGACCACGACACTTCTGGATACCTGCTGTAGGGGGTCTCTTGTCCACAGAAAACAGAGGTCTATCCAAGGGTTGAAAGTCTGACTGCAGTATGGGGTGATTAACACACAGAACGTGCCGTGGCGCCATGCCAATGTCGAGACTCGAGTCTGAAGCCAGTGCAGAAGTGGTCTCATATGCATCAACATGAGCGGCGCAACCGCGGCCGAGTATACCATATGCCCCAGGAGCCTCTGGAATTGTTTTAGAGGAACCGCGCTGAGGCAGAGAAAAGAGATACTCTGAACCGAGCAGAGCTTGCTATTTTCCCAGTTGACCTGAAGCCCTAGAAGGCTGATAAAAAAGCCCTAGACCACCAATAAAAAAAACATGGGTTGTGTCTCCATTTCTGTTTGTCATGGCCAGCAAGTGGGTGTGACTTTCAGACCAAGTCTATACAATCTAGAAGGGGTCCAAAAGGATCCATGTAAAATCTTCACACCCTTACATCCCTAGATGTAGACTTGACATTTTTTTAGAATCCTAGCTCCACACTCCCTCCTCCAGTACCAACTTTAGATCTTTCTCCCATAATCTCTTGAGAGAATCCAAAGCTCCGTCCCCCAGACTCTGATTTAACAGAGAGTACTCTGTATATAAATATACTGATGCCTCATGACCTTTTCCAAAAGCAGTAATAACCACACCCAGAGTATCTACCACTTTAGGGGGTGTATGCTGCTCTCAAAAATAGTGCAGAGCATGTGGCATAGCTGTAAATACCTAAAGAACAGAGAACTGGGAATCAAAAAATGTTGAACCATATTTTCAAAGGATCTCAACACTCCACTCACATGTAGGTCACTGAGTGTATTAACTTCCCAATCAATCCACTCTGTCCAGCAGAAAGGGGACTTAGTAATACATAATTTTGGGTTCAGCCATCTGCTCGAGGCTACATTTAAATAAGTGTCCGAATTAAACACTCTGCACACTTTTATCCATACCGAGTGCAAATGCGAGTGTAAATGGATTTAGACGGGCAAAGAGGAGGCGAGAACCGACTTGACAATATAAATAATAGTTTAATGAGAAACTTAAAGTAACTTAATCCAACCAATAAAAGTATTCCCGAACCTGTACATTTCCAAAATCTTAAAAAGCCCATTCTACCATATCAAATGCCTTTTCGGGGTCAAGTGAGATGGCAGCAACCGGAGACTGATCATTTGTCACTGACCACATGATATTGATGAAAAGCCTAATGTTATGAGAAGAGCTACGGCCTGAATAAACCCCACCTGATCTATATGTGTAGGAGATGTCATAACTTGTCACCCACGGTTAGCCAAAATTTGTAACAATATTTGAACATCTAGCTTGATCAGGGAAATTGGACGGTAACTCTTACACTTGCTAGGATCTTTGTCCTTTTTAAGAATCAGACTGATCCGTGCAGCATGGTTGGGGGAAGCTTTCCATTCTTAGTGTAAGTTCGTATAAACTTCTAGCAAGCGTGAAGACAGTTCTGTATCAAGATCTAAAAAACTCAGCAGCAAAGCAATCTGGCCCTGGAGCCTAGCCTGTAGGCAAGGCCTTAATTACCTCACCAAGCTCCTCTAAGGTTATTGGGTAAGATCGGCGTCCAGACGCTCTTGAAGGAATGTCCACATCTCAGCTGTTCTACAAATATTGGTAATTTGATTTTCAAAGGAAAGATTGGTATCAAATATAACACCTAAGTCAAGTCAAGTCAATTCAATTTTATTTGTATAGCGCCTTTCACAACACACATCGTTTCAAAGCAGCTCTAAGCAAGCAGATCAGGCATTAACAGAAGATAAAACTGTAATGTCTATAATGTTGATGAATCATCATGTAATTAGATAAAATACAATTGTTAATCGTCTTTAAAAATAAATAATTATATAATAATTGTATTAATAACCCCAGTGAGCAAGCTGGAGGCGACAGTGGCAAGGAACACAAAACTCCATAAGATGTTGATTAATGGAGAAAAATAACCTTGGGAGAAACCAGACTCACTGAATATAATGTAAATATTACTTATGTATAGTTCAAGTCATGGTTTAAAATTATTAAACGAAGTAAGTGTTAAGGGTCAGTGTTTAAACATCGATTTTGTTTGAATCGTAAGATTAATGACCAATGTCTTTGAATGAGTCTTTAGATGACTTAAACTGAGGGAGTGTGTCTGCATCTCGAACAGTGTTAGGGAGACTATTCCATAGTTTAGGAGCCAAATATGAAAAGGATCTACCTCCTTTTGTGGTTTTTAATATTCTAAGAACTATTAACAGGCCAGAATTTTGCAATCGTAATGAACGTGATGGAATGTATGGTAGAAGGTCACTTAAGTACTGCGGCGCTAGACCATTCAATATTACAAAATTACAATAATCTAGTTTTGAGGTCATGAACGCATTAATTCATGCGAGCATGTGCCTTAATTTAGCAATATTTCTTAGGTGGAAGAATGCTGTTCTACAAATATTGGTAATTTGATTTTCAAAGGAAAGATTGGTATCAAATTAACACCTAAGTCAAGTCAAGTCAATTTTATTTGTATAGCGCCTTTCACAACACACATCGTTTCAAAGCAGCTTTACAGAAGATCAGCATTTACAGACGATAAAACTGTAATGTCTATAAAGTCGATGAATAATCATTGTGCAATTTAGATAAAATACGATTGTTAGTCGTGTTTAAATATAATTAAATAATAATTGTATTAATACTTAATTCTAATAAAACAGTTCTTCGCTGTTGAAGATGATGTAATAGTACATCCTTCGGGAGTCAAATTATATTGTAGTGGGTTATTTTTTTGGTCCAATAATTAGTACCTCTGTTTTGTCAGAATTGAGTAGAAGGAAATTTCTGCCATCCAATCTTTTATTTCATTGATACACTCTGCTAATTTGGAGAATTGTGAAATATCATCAGGTTTTGAAGAAATATAAAGTTGTGTATCTTTGGTATAGCAGTGGAAACTTATTCCACAATTCCTGATAATATCTCCCAGGGGAAGCATATACAAGGAGAAAAGCAGAGGCCCTAAAACTGATCCCTGTGGCACTCCACATTTGACTTTTGTTTGGTTTGACAATTCCTCATTTACATAATATGGTGTAATATTATTTAGCATAATATGCTAAATATGACCTAAACCATGCTAATGCAACTCCACAAATGCCAACATAATTCTCTAGCCTATTCAAGAGAATGTGGTGATCTATTGTGTCGAATGCAGCACTAAGATCTAAAAGCACTAGAAGAGAAATGCCTCCGTGATCAGATGATAAGAGCAAGTCATTTGTAACTCTGATAAGTGCTGTCTCTGTACTGTGATGAGGCCTGACTGAAATTCTTAGTATATACTATTTCTCTGTAGAAATGAACATTTGGGAGGATACTACCTTTTCTAGTATTTTCGACAAATCGGGAGATTTGAAATCGGTCTATAATTAGCCAGTTCTCCAGGATCAAGTTGTGGCTTATTAACAAGCATTTTGAAAACTGCCATTTTAAAGTTTCTTGGGACATGTCCTAAGCATAGCGAGGAGTTAATATATTAACAAGAGTTTCTGAAATGACAGGAGATCCCTTTTTAAGAGCTTAGTTGGTACTGGACCTAACAAACATGTTGTGGCTTGCGAAGGATATGACAGCGATGGATTGAAGTTGCACGTGAGGAAAATTATTAGACACTGTTTTCTAGGGTGCTATGACAGATGACTGGATAATTCCAATTTAATTTTTTATTATTTCAATTTTAATCTGTAAAAAAATTAATTCAGAAATTCATTCACTCTTTCTCACTGACCTCCACTATCGTTCGGATGCGTGTCTCTAACTCATTAAACTTCTCGGTCAGCCTGACTAATTCCTTACATTTATCACATGTCAATCCCTCACTGCTGATGGAGGAGGCTATTGTAAAAATGTGACATGCAATACAGGAAGAAATTCACTGTATCTTTACCACATGAAGAGCACCAATTTGCAAACATGTGCCATTTAAGTGCATAGAGGCATCTCGTGGACCAGTGCTGCCACCATAAATCCCAGCATTCTCTGAAATGACTTCAGTGGCAATGTTTCCCCAGTTTGAACTGAGAAAGACACAGAAGAACGGTCTGTACGCAGATTTGTGAGATTTGCTGGCTGGGGAAAAGTATACTTTTCGCCCAGTTGACATTGAGACCCAGATTTTTCAGATGGCAAAGCAGCAAGTCTCTGTTCACTCAGTATTGACTCGGATTGGGCAAGTAATAACTAATCGCAGAGTTAATTAAAAACATGCATACAGTTCATTTTCAATGGGGCAAGCGCCGCATTGATACATTTCGTGAACATGCGCAGAGCCAGAAACAGACAAAAGGACCTTGAATTGATATGCAATTCCCTTGAACGTAATTCTCAAAAATCGCCTGTCAAACCAACAGATCAAACCAGTCTTGAGGAAGGATGTGCGCGAAGATCTGTTTCGGAGCAACATTTTGAATGGGCGCTTTGCCAGCGCTTAATTCAAGTGTCTCAGATCTAAAATAGGCCGAAGCCCACTGTCTTTATTCGTAACAAAAAACCCCTCTGTGTGTGTGTTGCAGTCCAATATGGAGCTTCAGTGAGAAATTGAGTTGCATTCAATAAAGACGGGTTCATCTGTGAATCTGAACTATGACCTTGGAAGATCTTTTCCACAAGTTTTTGGAATTTCCAAAACATTAAGGGAGTTTTTATTTTCTTCAGACAGTTGACAAAAGTATATATATATATATATATATATATATATATATATATATATATATATATATATAAAGTGTAAAACCATAGTCAAACCATTTCATATTATTTAATAAAAGAAAATATAGACGTATAAAAAAATGCCTTTTAAATAAGGTTTCTTGACCATTTGAAATCTTTGTCAAGGGATATGTTTGTCACCATATTTTGATAATGACCCAATTGATAATGATGCCAGTATTATGAACTGAATGGTCAAGTGGCTTCATCAATATTCAATCAGAGAAATTAATTTCGACACTTTACAACTATTGCACTACTAACTAAAAGCTTATTTTCCTTGAGGAGTGCCTTTACTTAGCACTGCTGTACCCTATTCAAAACTAAAATCCATGTATTCTTTATGTTCAGACCTATGTTATGAAATATTTTCAACTATCTTCTGAAGTCACAGACAGCATTATGGAATGCCAAGGAGAGAAAGAAACCACTCTGAACCACAGCCATTTCAAATGATGACTATAATCTATTAGACAGAGAATTTTTAACTTGAATGCTGATACTGTTCAACCCCACACTCCCAGTGCACTAAAATAGGTAGACATCTTGATAGTTTGCTGCCATTTTCTTAAGACTTTATGGCTGAGATGCTTTTTTGGATTGCATTTTTAAGATGCTTTTATTTCTTCAAACTGAGGTATGCTGAACTTGTTGCATAAGTCCTTTTTGTTACTGTAAAGAACATTATAATTTAAACAGAAAGCAAATCAGTTCACAGTTTAGTATGGAAGATTTCCCAGGACAGAAACTGTTCTAAAGCTAAAGTGTGTCTTAATTTGCCTTCAGTTTCTTAATGCATTTCTAGATGTATCAAATATTTCGGCATCACATACAATACTCAAACCAAACACACTTAACTGAAGCGGTGCTGAATTTTAATTGAAGATAAATTCTCAACGAGAAAAAAAAAACATACTATTAAATGTAAAGTAACACCAACAACCAGTTCATTTACAGAAAATCTCACCTACATCTTAGAGTCATGAGCCAAATTATATCTGGTCAGGACAACACTGCTCCTCAGCAATTGTATGTATCTCATCTTGTATGCAAGTCAGGCAAAGCTTTAGGTTTTGAGATTATTTAAGAACATTTATTATTTTTATGAATGCATCTTTATAAAACACTGATGCATGTACAGATTTTACAGCTGTTGAGTTGGGAGTGAAAAAGAAAAACAACTATGCACAGTTCACATAACTGCACGACCTAAAACTGATGATGCATTCATGATGTCATATCACAGCATGTTCATGGGCCCATGAGAAGAGCGCAGTTGAACAGAAGTTAAAATGAAGAGCTGACGAGTCTTTTTTACAGATCTGGGGAGCAAAACAGTATGAGACACATTAATAAAAGTAATGTTCTGCAGACTCATGGGAAACTGTCATCATCATCCTCTGCCATCTCTTTAGCAAACTCCAGATCCTGCTGCTCTCTCTCTCTTCTCTCCTGTGGACACATACAGATAACACATGAATGTCTTGGCCTTTATCTAAAGCAAATGTGTGAAGGAATAGAGACATATCTCGTACCTCAGCTGACTCAAGATCCTTGTTGTAAGCCTTTGGTGGGAATCTCATTGCCTGCACAGAGAGACATGGATTATGAAAACAACAGTATAAAGTTTACCACCTTTCAACAGTAAATAATGGTTGATTTGACATGGAATAACCCTAATTTCAGAAACATTTTCTAAAAAAATAAATGTCATACCTTTTTTGAAGATGAACAAGTGATGAATATTAAATATAAAATGCCATGAATCAATATTTACAGAGTAATCCATTATTTTGTAGAAAGTGTGCTTGTGATTTAGAAACAAAACTACAGTTAAGAAAAATACCAGAGATGGGCAAGTCTACTACTGAAATCAGTTGACTTTAGCACCCCTTGTTGCATTATACGCTAATGGTGGATATCTTAGGGGGTATAACACTTGGTCACAACATGCGTTTTTCCTGATCGGATTGCTATCCAATTGAATAAGCGCAATTCATTTACACTTTGCCACATAAACGGATATAAACCCCATGTTCAATATTTTATGGATATTTATTTGAGGCATCAAGCGATTAAAATGAGCTGACATTTCACATTTTTAAAAGTCTGGCATAATAGCATTAGGAGACAACAAGAGGGTGATGAAATTTCCGAAGGTTTTTGTATTTCAAGAATTAACAAAGTGACATTGATGAGTTTGCAGGTTAGTGTATGAAACTCTGCATGATAAACATCGCCATTTTTAATCTATCAGTTTGCAATTTCTCTGGATGTAGCGTTGATTAGGTATTTCATTCAAGCTATCAAACCACAAAACATACTTTTAATTGAAAAAAATTTTGTAGGCTATATGAAAGATACATATTACCAATATGCTAGCAATGGCTAGAGTAAATAAATGTTGTTCTTCGATAATAATTTGGGTAGAATTCAATGAACAGTCATACGCGGCAGAATTTTTAAGGTCAACGTTGGTGATGCAAACATTCATAGAAAAGAAGTGTTTCAAATTTTAGAATGCGCCACGTCATCCACTATCTGGTGTGTGACCCTTTAATTTACCAAAGTTGTGTTGAGAAATAGGTTTTAAAAAACAAAAGACAATTTTGCAACATGCAGCCCTATTTATATCAATAATCATCTGGAAAGTCTTCAGATTATCGATGCATGAAAAAGGCTTCGATCCCAAGTCTATTGAATATCTATCCGATCTGTAAAAACGGATAAGGTGACCATGTGTAAATACCGCCTTTATAGTTTTATTGATTCTAGTTTAGAACAAACTTTCCTTTTAGCATTTACATATCAATGGGATTATCAAAGTGATTAACCATTATATGGGGCTCAGTGTGGCTTCATGCGTAAATAGTTTAATTGTATACATTCCCAATGGTAGAAAAGAAAATGTCTGTGTATTAAGCTAGATTTACTTGTCCAACAAAATATTCATCCATGACATAATTTATTCTAGGGCTGCACAATTAATCGAAAAACTAATCGTGATTACGACTGCCACGATTATGTAATCGTGAAAACTGACGATTACAGCATTCAATTTAAGTCTGCTCCTGTTGCATCAATGCTTTCTATTTACAACATGTTTTTGCAGCAGTTGAGTACTCTAACCAATAACTAACATGTCTGTTGAGCAATGAAACTGCAATGCCAATCAGAGCCTCCTACATTAGTCCTCTGTCCTATCTGTAATGCAACTGATCCTAATGCGCAAGTTTTAAACCGTCTGAATGCCCGGATGCTTGCTTTATGTTCCACATCTGTTCGCGTGGCACACGAAAATTAATACTGAAGAAACATCACCCGACACTCGAAAATAAGCTGTAGAACAAGAGCGAAAAGCACTTTGTAATTATTTTGGATTCATTGCATATTGCACCGCTCGCTTTGAATGTAGATGTTAAATACACTGCAAATGAGCAACACTACAAAACCTCCCGTTCTAATCGAGGCACAGACGCGGTGTAAATAACTGATTTATTATGCTGATTAGACCATTTCGCGAGAATGCATAACATTGTGTGGAGCGTCACTGAGCTTGCGTTGAAATGCAGATCTCAAACAGTGTAAACCTGCAGTGAGTGACAGCAGTCATTGTAATGGGAGAGTTTGTCACGTTGTTCGATTTCGGTGTACAATTTATTAAAAATGAAAAACAGTTTTGTTTTGTCATGTTAATAAGTAGGCCAATGTGAATTTGATTTGTACAAAATAGCAATAAAGTAATTTGGCTGGAGGTGTAGCCAACATAAAGAATATGGCATGAATAGCATATGTCAGGAATCACCGTCATTGTTATTGCATCTGCTCTAATAAGATCCATTTGCCACACAGCTGGTATTGGTAGATTTAACATTTTCACGAATTGCACAAACTCCGATAGCAAATTAATGTTTTTAATTTCCAAAGTGCAACCACTGAGGCCACAAATGATCTAACGATGATGTTACATTAACAAGATCACCATTGAAGATCTAACGGGATGAATGGTCCCCAGTCTCTCAATGAAAGGGCTTACTGAACGCAATAACTTGGTCGATTTAAATCGGCTGTTATAAGTTTGAATATTGAATATGCCATATTATTTACTGTACGTGAACTAATCATTTAAGCAGTAATTTAGCAAAAATTTTATTTATTCTATAACATAGATATCCATTTAAAATATGTTTTTTTTTGCCTTAACTTAAAGATTATTACAATATAACATACAATATAATGCTTAAAATATGCTTCAAAGAAACTGGAGCATAGCTCGTATCCACCTTTGAAATCTGCTACTCTGAAGAACCACACGGTTGTTTTGTGACGTCACAGTAATCTAATATTTTAATCGACATTAATAATCGCACCTACAATATCAAGGGCAATAATTGACAATTATGATTTATGCTATAATTGTGCAGCCCTAATTTATGCATTTCTTTTACCAGTAATTTTCTTTTTTTTTCATTATTAAAAACCAAATTGAGCCGGAGACTTCTGGTTGACACTAAATGTATTTTCCCATATAAAGATGTTTCTCGTACCTTGACAGACATGTTGTGTATGTCCAGACAGAACGAAATGCGCTGGTGGAAAGCGAGCTGTGGCTCTCGAGTGCTGTAGATGTCCATGGTCTCTTTAGACTGAACATAACCTTTCTCATGGTTTATGCTCGCCTCAATAACACCGTCACGTATCGCCTGGGGAATGGAGAAGAATTGTGTTATTTTTTATTTATCTGCTGACTGTTATTCCCTGAGCAGTCAGTAACAATTCAAGTGAACAGGAAAACACTAAAAACTCAAATCGCATAAAATTTAATATTTTTGGGTTGAAATCATGCCATATATACAAATATCAAATTTAAGTCAATTTCATTACTGCATCTTTGTCCAACAGATCCAAAAGTTAGGTGTGATAGTGACCTTGGCTACGATGAACTCTGCGTCTTCCGGACTGTCCAGCTGGAGTTTTTGAGCAATATCAGCCAGAGAGATCCGCGAGTATGACAAACTGATCATTCTCACACCTACACAAACACATCACAAACATCAGCTTTACAAGCTTTTTCGTTTCTCCACTACCAAAAGAAGAACTATAGAATTTACTAAAAGGCCTGTTTTCACCTGGTCGCTCAAATGTGTCTCCTGTGCTCAGATTTTGAGAGGAGGGTTTCTGAATTTCATGACTGTATAATGCCTCTACGTTTAAGGTATGTCAACAAACCAGGGAAAAAAACATTGTCACATGGTTTTTGATCACCGCCATATGTGGTTTCAATGATCCCATCACAAAAAGTTATGACCCCATTTACATCAGCATTTTAAGCTGAACACTTGTGATCAGACCACCCGAAGCATCTTAATATCTGGTGCAAAGAGGTTAAATAATTCATAAGAATTAAACATTCAATTTGTTTTACAAAACATGTTTGAAACCTGGTGCTGATTAATCTGCTATCTAGGATTCAAGCTTAAAATAATGGTGAACATTTATCACAGGTTAAACTAATTTAGCATAATAAAAACATAATTCTGCTACGCAACATTTTAGGTGACCCCATTTACAAAGATTCTATGTATGTTTTGGTAGAAAAATTAAGGTGAACATGGATAACTTGCACTCTGAGCATCAGAACTGACCGGTTTTGATGACATTGTGTCTCAGACGGATGATCAGTGTGTAGGTACCGTCAGCCTGGAACTTCTCTCCAAACTGATCCAACGCCTGGTTAAACTTGGCAAGATTTCCAGTTCTCACCGCTAGACAGAAAAACACATCAGCTCAGAATGCCAATACATCTCACAGAATATCCAATACAGAGAAATTTTATTTTTGAAAGTTTTTGCACAAATCTGCAGAACAAGTATGAAATGACACAATGCATTTTAAAGTATAAAGTGTCCAATCATTTGCAGTAATAATGAATGAAAGATTTGTGACCACTGTATTCATGACATTTAACAGTTTATATGAAAAAGATGACTGATTATGGGATGTACTGATGTAGGACAGTTGATCAGAAGTGTTTAATTACCCTGTGTGAGCAGGAAGTATGGCATGAGTGACCGCTTCAGAGATGGCTGACGGAACTGCAGACGGTCTGGAATCTCACCCAACAACAACTCCACTACAATCAAGAGCTTATGCACCTGATGGACACAAAAACGCTAACAACACACACAAACAAACAAGATTCCAGTGTATTCTGATGCTGGAGTTGAAAAGATTAAACTTACTGTCTGTTTGAAGCCCACAGCAGTGTGCTGAGGGGCTTTGCGCAGAGCGTTTGTAAGAGTCCTTCTCGCTTCTGAATACTCAAGCTGAATGGCTTTTATACGCCCTGAAAACATCACAATAAAACAGTGGTGTAAAGTAACGAAGTTCAAAAACTTACTGTACTGTGTTAATTTACTTAAGCTTTTATTTTGCAAAATTTTTTAGCCAAACAAATACATTTTACTCTGATACAGACCCTCTTGTTACTCGTTACCTGGATAAAATTATTTTTCATTATTTGCAGAGAGCAGCTTACAAACAGCATGCAGAGTGTTTGATTGACAGCAGTCAGTGTGAGCACAGACACTCAGCGCATGAGCTTATGGAGCCTTTCAGACCAGTGAGGCACGCTGAACTACAAATCTGACATTATTCTAAACAATTTGGGTAAATATTTTAAAGTCTGTTGTAAGAGCCACACTTCCTGCTGCCATATGGTGGTGCTATGACCTTGACCCAAAATAGTCAAATCAATGTATTAGTCCCAAAGACTAAACATACATCTCAATTTTGATCTAAATCACACATTGCACACAGAAGATATGAGACACTTCCTGTTTCCAATTTTTCACCATTAATCGAATGCCTCGCCATGGCAAAACCTTTTGATATACACAGATCGGCCACAACATAAAACTGCCTGCCTAATATTGTTTAGGTCCCCCTCGTGCCACTAAAACTTCTCAGAATAGCATTCGAGACACTATTCTTCTCACCACAATTGTACAGAGTGGTTATCTGAGTTTCCGTAGACGGCAGTTCGAACCAGTCTGGCTATTCTCTGTTGACCTCCCATATCAACAAGGCATTTCCATCTGAAGAACTGCCCGCTCACTGGATGTTTTTTGCAATTGTTAACATTGCCTTGCAATTGTTTAACTTGGGTCAAATGTTTTGGTTAGCCTTCCACAAGCTTCTCACAATAAGTTGCTGGAATTTTGGCCCATTCCTCCAGACAGAACTGGTGTCGGAATTTTCCAAACATGCAACTTCATCCCTTCACTTTCATAGGTCATGAAGAGCTAACAAAACTTATCAAAACATCAAAAGCCACAACATGTTAGATCCAATACCAAATAAGCTCTTAAAAGAGGTATTCCCTGTAATCTCAGAACCTCTTGATATTATTAACTCCTCACTATCCTTAGACATGTCCCAAGAAACTTTAAATTGTTATCAAACCGCTTAAGAAGCCTCAACTTGATCCTGGAGAACTGGCAAATTATAGACCAGAACTTGTTCAAAATAGGCACTGCGTTCCCTCTAAAACAGTTCCAGAGGATCCTGGGGCATATGGCATCCTCACCCACAGTCGCACATCTAGGGTTGATGCATATGAGACTGGCCCCTGGACGGGATGCGGACGATCTGGTCTGCCACCAGCTGTCGAAGACACGATTAACAAAGCCAGAGCTCCCTCTACTTGGCTGCTTTATGCCCTAAAGTGGCATCTGTTTGCAAATTGGTGTTCTTCCCAATGTGAAGACACACAGAGGTGTGCAGTCGGGTCAGTGCTCTCATTCCTGCAGGGAAAGCTGGAGGGGAGGCTATCCCCATCCACCTTGAAGGTGTATGTAGCCGTTATAGCAACCCACCATGATGCAGAGGACGGGAAGTCCCCAGGGAAGCACAACCTGATCATCAGGTTTCTAAGAGGTTCCTGGAGGTTGAATCCTCCCAGGACATGCCTGTTCCCCTCGTGGGATCTCTCCGTGGTCCTTACGGGTCTTCAGAGAACCCCCTTCTAGAGTAAGTCGAGTTAAGTGCCCTCTACCAAAAGACGGCACTCCTGATTGTGCTCGCTTGCATCAAGAGGGTTGGAGACCTGCAAGCTTTCTCTGTCAGCAACACTTGCCTGGAGTTTGGTCCAGCAGATGCTCATGTCATCCTAAAACCTCGACCGGGCTTTGTGCCCAAGGTTCCTACGACCCCTTTCAGGGACCAGGTAGTGAACCTGCAAGCGCTGCCCTGGGAGGAGGCAGACCCAGACTTATCGTTGCGGTATCCGGTATGTACTTTGCGTACCTATTTGGTCTGCAAAAAGAGCTATAGATTCTGAGAAGCTCTTTGTTTGCTTTGGTGGACAGCGGAAAGGGAACACCGTCTCCAAATAGAGGCTCACCCACTGAGTATTCCACTGGGTAGCCTATCAGACCCAGGATGTGGTATCCGCAGGGTCTTTTCCCCCTGAAAGAATAGGACTGGAAAAGAATGCCTTTCCCAATGAGTGTTAGATATGGCCCCAGCCGCATATTATATAATGCTGAAATATAATGCCTTCTTTTGCAATTTCATAGCCTTTAAATCCTGTGTGGATTCATATTTCAATGTAGTTACAGTTTTCAGTGTTTTAAGTATTTAGATTGATAGTTCTGTACAGCAGTACTGCCGCTCTCTAAATGCAGAGCATGCAGCCTACGTAGGGCACCAACCCTGATCGTGGAACACTCGCTGTGTCTGAAACCACCCCCGATCCACTATATAGTGCACTATTTTGAGTTTGCTATTTTGCAGGAGTGTCTGAATTCTGAGTGAGCCACTCATTCTTACACACAATGCACTCTAATTTCAAGTGTCCATTTCAAGTACACTCGATGACTGTTAATTTCCCACAATCCACCACGGGAAAGACGTACGAGCTGGGAGTTTACTGCTTCCTTCACTCATTTCATGCTGAATGTAGTAAATAAAATTGACAAATCATTACTTGATTAAAATAACAATATCATGGAGACAAAGCATACTGAAACATTTTAAAATGTACTCTTTATTTGATCAAATGCATTTACTCTTTATATTAACACACTGTATATATTAAAAATGACAAATAGAATGAAGATTTATTTTATTAATATATTATTTAATAAGAACAACAAATAAGGCCCAAGTATTTCATATGTGACGTGACGTTTCTGCGACAGCCCCAGAGCTCCGACACTCCTGTCCGAATTCACTCATTACGTTCACTTACTGCTGAGATATAGTACACTAACTGCCATTCGCTATACAGGAAATAGTGAATGAGTGAACGATTGCGGACAGAGCCACTCTCATCGTGACGATTGCCTTGTGCACATCACACACGCCCTGTGCACCTAGCGGTGCACGCGCAGAAATGCTGTCTCCAGTTGTCGATCACACGAATGGCAGTAATTTACACTTAACTTGGATGTTTACATGGATTTATACAGTTAATACGCCTGAAGTAGCTGTGATAGTTTCCAGTACCCGACGAGGGCGTGCAGTAAATACATAAACACTGCTTATGACATGCGGGACAAAGCACACTGATATATTGCTGCTGATTTAAAAATGTACACTTAAAAACTGATGTCATAAGAGCCCAGTTAGAGAATCACCCTGAAAATGACCATCTTATTACATAGAAAATTTCCACGTTAGAATTAGAGCCAAAATTTACCTCAGTGTGCTGCCTGAAGTTGGACCTGTGACTTTAATTGTCTTGGTGTTAAATGAAGGCATTGCATGACGGAACTATAATTTTTTTTTCACTGTGTGGAGTGAAGAAAGTGCTTCTCTTTGAAGAGTTTGATGCTGCTGCACTGATGACTTGAGTGACAAGTCTGTGAGAGCATCTCATCGCGCGCAGCTGTGAACTTCCGCTCTCGTAAAAGTCCCATTCAATAATCTCTCAATAAATTACACATTAATTCAAATTAAACCCAGTAATGCAGATCATTGAGTGAGAGTAAAAAGTACCCACTTTTAAACCTACCCCAAAATGTTACTCAAGTAAATTTAACGGAGTAAATGTAACGAGTTACTACCCACCTCAGACGAGGCCAACCCAGGATTTAGTTTTATTATTATGCATTCGGTCTCAGACATTTGGCTCATTGATTGCTTCCACCTGAGAGCCCTTCCATGGTTTTGCATTGATCAGGAAGTCCTTGCCCCTAATTTGCCATTGCAAAGCCTTTCTATCAAACTAATCAGAGAAGTTACACCCTGTTATCTTGCATTTGGACTCGGTATGGATAAGTGTCCAGAGTGTTTAATTCAGACATTTATTTAAATGTTGCCTCAAGCATATGGCTGAACCCTAAATTATGTATTAATAAGTCCCCTTTCTGCTGGTCAGAGTGGATTGTGAGGGGGGTTACTACACTCGGTGACCTATACGAGAGAGTGGAGTTTTGAGATCTTTTGAAAATTTGGTTCAGCACTTTGGGATTACCAGATCTCAATTCTATTGGCATTTACAGCCGCTCAACCTGCTCTGTATTGTTTTTGGGAGTAGCACATCAACTCCACTACTACATGTCTCTGAGTGACAATGACTAAATGCAGCCGATGCCAGCCACACATCACTTCAGTCTATTACAATGGACTTCAGAGGATGAACTGATGCCAACTCCAATTTAAGACATGGGATGCATCATATGCCATTGCCTGAACCTTGGACTTAGGATAGACCTCACTGATCTCTGCCTGCATCACCTCTGTCTAATGATGGACTACACTCTTATAATGGAATACAAAGATTAGGGATGCACAGATAACACCTTCTCTTCCGATCCGATTCCAATATCTCAAATCTCAGTATTGGCCGATACCGATCCGATACCAGTGTTGTATAATCAGTTTAGAATATCTTTATTATCTTTTGTGTGGAACAAATTGAGAGTACTCTTTAATATGTAAAGAAACACAAACCTGTAACTACACATTATTTCAATATAAATGTATAGTTTAAGAAACACTTTATTATTAATTAGTTTACAGGATAATGTAGCAAAAATTAATAGTAATTCCAGTAAAGCCATCAGTAGAAATGAAGCCAATTTATTTTTTTAACTATTTTTCTTCAACTTGTATCTGGACTTTAAACGATTCAGATCTATTTTTGGTTTTATTTAGTTGTAAGAAATCAGCTCACTTTTCATTTCACAGTTATTATTGGAACCATATCATTATAATTTGTAAACAAATGATAATAGTAATACATCTCAATCGTGCAACTTTTGTCATGGATCCACCAGTCTCTCGCACTTTCTTCCTCACTGCCGTCACAGCACTCATTTGAATAAAATGCACAAGTCATATGAACTACTTTAAATGTGTTAATGGTTCTTTTGTCATTTTTTTGAGTTGGACAGTAATGAAAATGACTGACACACCATATCAGATTTGGATTGGGCTCATTGGACAGATACCCGATCAGTTTTAAAACGTCAGTAACGGAGCCGATACCAATCCAGGTATCGGATCGGTGCATCCCTACACAGACTATCAATGAATTGCCAACAAAACCCTTCATCAGTCAACTAATAAAAGGACAATGCAGCTATGTGAACTTCTGCAGATAATCCAGGATGAACTTCAAAAGACATTAGTCATTAAAATGACAGTTCTTACAAAATCTATGTTTAAACACTGTCCCTTAACACTTACTTAGTTTAATATTTTTAAACCATTACTTGCACTATACATATTGGCATTATATTCATGATTTTAGCCAGAGGGGAACTGGTCCCCACAGTGATTCTGGTTTCTCTCAAGGTTATTTTTCTCCATTAATCAACATCTTATGGAGTTTTGTGTTCCTAGCCACAGTTGCCTTGCTCACTGAGGTTATAAATACAATTATTATTTAATTATTTTTTTAAACAATTCACAATTGTATCTGATCAAACTTTACAATGATGATTCTAAGACATAGATATTACAGTTTCATTTTCTGTGAAGGTGCTTTGAAACTATGTGTTGTGAAAGGCGCTATACAAATAAAAATGACTTGACATGCCAAGGATACCCAATTTCAAAGACCGGAAGGCTAGAAATTCACTTCTATTCAATTCCGACAAAACTATTTATAGGACTAAAAAAACCACTAGAAATAAGCAGCTAAAATATAATTTGACTCCCGATGGATGTACCGTTACGTCATATTCAACTAAGAACTTATGCATTATATTTAACAGCAAACTGTCCTTTGAAAAATCACATTTCAAATGTTTGTAGAACAGTATTCTTCCACCTCTGAAATATTGCTAAGTTAAAACACATGCTCCATTTCTGATGCCGAAAAACAAATTCATGCATGATCACAAAACTAGATTATTGTAAAGCATTACTGGGAGGATGGCCTACAGTTTCAATAAATAAACTTTGGTTCAAAGTGCAACAGATAGAGTGCCAACAAGAACCAAGAAATATGATCGAATTTATTTGCTACATTGGCTTCCTGTTAAATTTCATGTTCATTTAAAAATTCTGTTAATTACTTACAAAGCTTTGAATTGTCTAGCCCCACAGTAATTCAGCGACCTTCTATATTATAGAAGGTCGCTGCTATATTCCATCACAGTGTTTGCCCTATATGCATTCTGCAGTGCCGCTGCTGAATTCAGGGTTTGTACAGCTTTTTTAAGAGTGAAATTCAAGCACTTGACAAGAATCCAAGGAATCTTTAACATGATTACAAGTCTTGCATTAACATATAGATACCTTCTAATTTGTGTATGCACAGCACAGTGTTTTTCCACATTTTCTTTTTCGGTGCTGTTAAGAATTTCTGGGCCGTTTAATATGGTTTTAAACTACCGTTGTCCCATTTATTAATAACAAAGGGTCTGTACGGCTCTTTTTAGTGAATCAAAAAGACTTTAATCAGTTGGAGTGTTGGCTGAATTAATCCGACTGAATAATTGCTCCACTTTAAATAAAATGATAATTAAATCAGCTAATGGCTGGTTGTTTATGACAATATGTAGTTTAAAATACAATGGAGTATTAATGCAATACGTAAATAGTCTAAAAAAGGACTTTACATGGACTTTCAGGCATTAAAGTTCAAATAAAGTTCATTTTGGACTCTGCGTACATTCATCTGGTCAGTACTACAGAATAAACCCCCAAAGGGTGATCAGAAACCAATGTGAAGTGGCTGGCTGTTTGTTAACACTTAATCAATAGTTATCGATTCATAGATATCATTCTGATTAACAAAATTTCCCACTCACCAGTGTAGTAAAGATAGCGAGCCCACTCGTTGTTATTGGCGAGTTCAGGGAAAACTGATTTGGACACAAGTTTCTCTGCCTGGTCATATAAATTGTACTGCAGATAGTTACGAAGCAACAGGTTGAGCAGTGTAGCCTGACCATCAGCATCATGACGTAATGTAGCTGTCCTCAAACGTGTGTGCAGGAAACTGCAGAAATTAAAGCACAGTTATAACCACAACCCTTTATTCAGAATGTAACAAGTCATTCTTTTATATCCTTCTACATTGTAAAAAAAAAAATTTTCAGCTGAACAATGTTTAATTG
This sequence comes from Xyrauchen texanus, assembly GCF_025860055.1. Lineage (NCBI taxonomy): Eukaryota > Metazoa > Chordata > Actinopteri > Cypriniformes > Catostomidae > Xyrauchen > Xyrauchen texanus. Next base: position 40,638,610 of record NC_068301.1, on the reverse strand, counting down.
TTAATGGACTACTTGCAGTGAGCCTCATGACGTACTTCCACTTTTAAATAAAGCAACTCGCTAGTTTCCAGTTACCATGTATGCAATGGCTAGTATACACAAAGCGATTTCGCCATTTCTCCTCACACAGAGATCTGTAGCAGACATTTAACCACAGGAGCTATATCTTGAAATATAAAAGCAGAAGAGCTGCCAAAAATAGTTAGTAATAACATTAACGTCAGTTGATGTTTTTATTCAATTTGACATCAAAACTGTTTCATTCTTTGATTTTAAAGCCTGCTCAGAGTAGGGGAATGGCTAATGTTTTGATAAATTAATATATCTGGGCCATTTAACCATAATAAGTCATTTGCAATCATTGTATAGTGGTATTTTTCAATGAAGCACAATAGGTATGAAATATCATAAACCAGGGTTTAATATACAGGTATAAGCACAATGTAATACTTTTAAATAGGGATGCACCGCAATTAAAATTCTGGGCCGAAACCGAAAATCCAGGATGCACTTGGCCGAAAACCAAAACCGAAATTTACTTTTTTTCTTTTTTTTTACCTATTTTAAAAAAATATATATATATTTTTTGTTGTGTATAATTGTATTAATATGATAAATTTAATGAATCTGAATTGAAAAACTACAAACCAATAAAATAAATCACACTTTTATTGAACATAACACACCAATATTGGACAAAAAAATATTAAAACATTATTAAATATTATTCTACATTCAGTTCTGTAAAAATCTAATTTTACTAACAATTATCCAAATAATGTAAAGTTTTAGAAAACTATTATATGCAAAACAACAGTTAAGTAATGAACTTAGCTAGCATCTTTCAAAAAGATTAAATATGCAACAGTAATTTTAGTTAAAACAAAAAGGCAGAACACAGAATGGCAGAGGGCCTCTATTCCACTGATCTATCTATATATATATATATATATATATATATATATATATATATATATATATATATAAAACTATAATATATAATTATATATATATATAGATCAGTGCTCTATTCTGTTTATGTAAACGTATGTACACTTTAAGTGAAAATTATTGTGCAAAACAACAGTGAAATATAGCAGTAATTGAACTAAATCCAACCTCAACTGTAAACAACAGATGTATCCTCGAGTGAAGAACAAGTGTAATGTAATTGCTATACACATCAAATTGGACCACTATATTTAAGTACAAGTGACAGGTTTCTCTTCAAGAACAAAAGTTGCTAAATTTTCTGACAGTCTCTCCTGTCAGAAAGCTCATCAAGAACATGAGATGCTGCACTGAACAGTCTCTCACTCTCTGTGCTGGTGCTTGGGCAGATAAATACCTGTGTGCAATCCACGCAAGTAAAGGAAAGCGGTCTTTGTTTATGCGACCGTAGTCAAGGGGATTGCCGCTTCTGGCAATGGATAGTTCAGCTAGATACGCCTCAAGTTGTGGTGTAGCTGCGCTAGTTGTGGCACTGCTGTGGATCGGGGCGCTTTCCTGTAGAATCTCTTGCTGTACTCTGTATATATATATATATATATATCTTGACATTTCTGCTGAACAAACACTGCAGATCGCGAATTTTATGTCCTTATCAGAAACTTTGAAGAATTTCCACACCACTGACATGATCGGCCTTTGTTGGGTAGCGCCGTGATAAGGGCTAGATCGATCCAGATTGAAATCTGAGCACTGAGGGGCGGGGCGAGGAGGTATATATTTTCGACTTTTTTCTCTTTCGGCCGAAAACCGAAAGTGCTATTTTCGGCCGAACATTTTCGGAGGCCGAAATTTCGGTGCATCCCTACTTTTAAATACCCCTTTCAAGATCATTTCTTTTTTCTTTTAAGACCTGCACGTCACTTCAATCACTATTGGTGTTAAAGGAATAGTTCACCCAAAAATTTTAATTCTTTCACAATTTTCTCACCCTCATGTCATCCCAGATGTGTATGACTTACTTTCTTCTGCAGAACACAAAATTAAGATTTCTTTGAAGAAAATCTCCGCTCTGTAGGGCCATACAATGCAAGTGAATGGGTACTAAAATTCCGATGCTCCAAAAAGCACATAAAGGCAACATAAAAGTAATCCAATGTTTAAATCCATATCTTATGTACATTTTTGCAAGAAATTCTTCTTCCCCTACTGGGCAGGATGAATGAAGAATGTGAATCACCAAAAACACAAGAAGAATGTGAAAGTTACAGTTGATATCAAATTGCTTATGAAGACACTGATTTAATCACTGGAGTCATATGAATTACTTTTATGTGGACCTATGTGATTTTTGGAGCTTCAAAATGTTGGCACACATTCACTTACATTGTATGGACCTACAGAGCTGAAATATTCTGCTAAAATCTTAATTTGTGTTCTGCTGAAGAAAGAAGGTTGAGTAAATGATGAGAATTTTCCTTTTTGGGTTAACCATTTAATGCATACACAGATCAGCCACAACACTAAAACCACTGATAGGTGAAGTGAATAACATCAATCATCTCATTACAATGGCACTTGTCAAGGAGTGGGATATATTAGGCAGCAAGTGAACAGTCAGTTCTTGAATATCATGTGTTGAATGCAGAAAAAATTGGCAAGCATAAGGATCTGAGCAACTTTGACATGGGTGACCAAAAGTGGTACAAGGAAGGACAACCGGTGAACTGGCAACAGGGTCATGGGTGCCCAAGGCACATTGATGTGCGTGGGGAGCAAAGGCTTGCCCATCTGGTCCAATCCCACAGAAGAGATACTGTAGCACCAATGGCTGAAAAATGTAATGCTGGCCATGATAGAAAGGTGTCAGAACACACAATGCAATGCAGCTTGATGCATATAGGGATGTGTAGCCGCAGACTGGTCAGTGCACGCATGCTGACCACTGTCCATTGCCGAAAGAATCTACAATGGGCACGTGAGCGACAGAACTGGACCATGGATCAATTTAAGGTGGCCTGGTCTGATGAATCACATTTTCTTTTAGATCATGTGGAAGGCCGGTTGCATGTGCATTGTTTACCAGGGGAAGAGATGGCAGCAGGATGCACCCTAGGAAGACGGCAGGCCAGCAGGGGAAGTGTGATGCTCTGAAAAATGTTTTGCTGGGAAACCTTGAGTCCTGGCATTCATGTGGATGTTACTTTGACACGTACCACCATCCTAATGATTTTTGCAGACCACGTACACCCCTTCATGGCAACGTTATTCCCTGATGGCAGTGGCCTCTTTCAGCAGGATAATGTGCCCAGCCACACTGCAAAAAGTGTTCAGGAATGGTTTGAGGAACATGACAAAGAGTTCAAGGTGTTGACATGGCCTCCAAATCCCCCAATCTCAATCCGATTGAAGTGAAAATGTACAAATTGGGCCCAGTGCGCCAATATTTTGTGTGGCCACAATAATTTTCCAGGACTGCTTTAACCCTCTTGGGCATGGAGTTCACCAGAGCTTCACAGGTTGCCACTGGAGTCCTCTTCCACTCCTCCATGACGACATCACGGAGCTGGTGGATGTTAGAGACCTTGTGCTCCTCCACCTTCCATTTGAGGATGCCCCCACAGATGCTCAATAGGGTTTAGGTCTGGAGACATGCTTGGCCAGTCCATCACCTTCACCCTCAGCTTCTTTAGCAAGGCACTGCTTGTCTTGGAGGTGTGTTTGGGGTCGTTATCATGTTGGAATACTGCCCTGCGGTCCAGTCTCCGAAGGGAGGGGAACGTGCTCTGCTTCAGTATGTCACAGTACATGTTGGCATTCATGGTTGCCTCAATGAACTGCTCCCCAGTGCTGGCAGCACTCATGCAGCCCCAGACTATGACACTCCCACCACCATGCTTGACTGTAGGCAAGACACACTTGTTTTTGTACTCCTCACCTGGTTGCCGCCACACACACACTTGACACCATCTTAACCACATAAGTTTATCTTGGTCTCATCAGCCATGTCCTTAGTCTGCTTGTCTTCAGCAAACTGTTTGCGGGCTTTCTTGTGCATCATCTTTAGAAGAGGCTTCCTTCTGGCACGACAGCCATGCAGACCAATTTGATGCAGTGTGCGGCGTATGGTCTGAGCACTGACAGGCTGACCCCCCCCCGCCACTTCAACCTCTGCAGCAATGCAGCCAGCACTCATACATTTATTTCCCAAAGACAACCTCTGATATTAGATTAGATTCAACTTTATTGTCATTGTGCAGAGTACAAGTACAAAGAAAACGAAATGCAGTTTGCATCCAACCAGAAGTGCAAAAAAGCAGAAAGGTGTAATGTGATATTCACATATCTAATTGTCACCGGGATGCAGAGCTAGAGTTCAGTAGGGTGACAGCCGCAGGACAGAAGCTTCCTCTGAACCTGCTGGTTCGGGTGTGGAGGGACCTGAAACGCCTCCCAGAGGGGAGTGGGGTGAATCGTTGTTGCTGATGAGACCAATCACCGTAGTGTCGTCTGCAAACTTGACAATGGTGTTAGAGCCATGTACAGGTGTGCAGTCGTAGGTGAAGAGGGAGTAAAGGAGAGGGCTCAGCACACATCCCTGTGGCACACCGGTGTTCAAGGTGATTGTTGAGGAGGTGTGATTATCTAACCTAACAGACTGAGGTCTGTTGGTTAGGAAGTCCAGAATCCAGTTACAGAGGGAGGAATTGATGCCCAGTTCACAGAGTTTGGTGATCAGTTTGGAGGGGATGATGGTGTTGAATGCTGAACTAAAGTCAATGAACAGCATTCTCACATAGGTGTTTCTATTGTCAAGGTGGGACAGGGCAGAGTGAAGTGCCGTAGAGATGGCATCCTGTGCTCCTGTTCTGATGGTAGGCGAATTGGAAGGGGTCCAGTGAGGGTGGTAAGCAGGTCTTGAGATGGGCCAGGACCAGCCTCTCGAAGCACTTCATAATGATGGGGGTGAGTGCAACTGGACGGTAGTTATTAAGGCTTGTTGCATTGGAGTGTTTTGGCACTGGCACGATGGAGGTGGTTTTAAAGCATGCGGGGGAGCTGCTTGGGCTAGTGACAGATTAAATATGTCAGTCCAAACCTCAGTCAGCTGCACAGCACAGGCCCTGAATACGCATCCGGGGATACCATCAGGACCAGCAGCCTTGCGTGCATTAATCCTGCTCAGTGCCACACACACATCAGTGGTGGAGAGTGTGAGGGGCTGGTGAACTGCAGAGACCACAGCCTTGATGGCCACTTCCTTGTTTTCCCTATTGAAGCGGCCATAGTAGTGGTTCAGCTCATCAGGCAAGGAGATGTCGGGGAGGGTGGAGTTAGTAGCTTTGTAGTCTGTGATAGCCTGGATGCCTTACCACATGCGTCGGGGGTCAGAGTTGTTCTTGAAGTGATCCTCAATCCTTAGCTTGTGGTTGTGCTTGGCCTTTTTGATGCCCCTATTCAGGTTTGCCCTGGATGAGCTATAGGCTTGAGCATCACCTGATCTGAATGCAATGTCTCGTGCTTTCAGCAGGAGTCTGACCTCACTGTTCATCCATGGCTTCTGATTAGGGAAAGTGGTAATCCGTTTGAGGGTGGTGACACTGTTGATGTTTGAGTTGATATGGAGGCGGCATCCGTGTGGGAGTTTAGGCAGTACATTCTTTAAATTTGAGTGGTTGAAGTCACCCACGACAATGTAGGCTGCCTCTGGATGCAGAGTTTGTAGTTTCATGGCAATCTTAGCATTAGCATCCAGTGGTATGTAGGCTGCTGTTACTACAGTTGATGTAAACACTCTGGGCAAATAGAAAGGTCTACACTTAACCATGAGATACTCAAGGTTAGCTGAGCAGTGACTCTCGGTGATGGTGGTATCCGTGCACCACGTTTTGTTAACATAAATGCCCAAACCCCCACCTCGGGTCTTACCGCAGTCATCAGCTGTTCTGTCCACATGGAAGAGACAGCATCCAGCTAGCTCGATAGCGCTGTTGGGTATCCCGCTGTTAAGCCAAGTTTCTGTGAAAATCATGATGTTGCAGTCCATAATCATTCTGTTTGTGGTGATCCACAGCCGCAGTTCATCCATTTTGTTCAGCAGTGAGCGAACATTGCCAAGGAAAAGGCTTGGAAGAGCAAGTCGATGTGGAGTTAGCTTTAGCCTCGCTCAAATTCCACTTCGTGGCCCCCTACGGCGTTGTTTAGGTAACGGTGTCAGAATTGCAGGAGCCGATGTTCAAGAGTTCCTGTTGGGTGTACAATATGTACGCTGAACTCTTTTTACCGAAAATACTTGATAAACAAGCATATTACCACTAATTTGCAGAATCTGGAGAGACACTGAGCATTGCGATGCATTCGCACCACCATCTCAATTTAGACTATATGACGCTGAGCACGTGCACTCAACTTTGGTCGACCATGGCGAGTCCTGTTCTGAGTGGAACCTGTCCTGTTAAACCACTGTATGGTCTTGGCCACCGTGCTGCAGCTCAGGGACTTGGCAATCTTCTTATAGCCAAGGCCATCTTTATGTAGAGCAACAATTCTTTTTTCAGATCCTCAGAGTGTTCTTTGCCATGAGGTGCCATGTTGAAATTCCAGTGACCAGTTTGAGGGAGTGTGAGAGCAATGACACCAAATTTAACACACCTGCTCCCCATTCACACCTGAGACCTTGTAACACTAACGAGTCACATGACACCGGGGAGGGAAAATGGCTAATTGGGGCCAATTTGGAAATTTTCACTTAGGGGTGTACTCGCTTTTGTTGCCAGCGGTTTAGACATTAATGGCTGTGTGTTGAGTTATTTTGAGGGGACAGCAAATTTACACTGTTATACAAGCTGAACACTCACTACTTTGCATTGTAGCAAAGTGTCATTTCTTCAGTGTTGTCACATGAAAAGATATAATCAAATATTTACAAAAATGTGAGGGGTGTACTCACTTTTGTGAGATACTGTATAATTTTATGTCGTCTAGTTCAAGGAGAAGCTTGTTAGTAGTGTTAATAATGCAGGGCCAAAAGATGAGCAGATGTGTGAGCGACGAGCTCTGCGCACTTTGCTAGTTTAATTATTTTCATGTTAGAATTAGATGAGATTCGATACACCCAGTTACATATTTGTTCTTTGAGGTAAACATGGCAAAGAAATAAAAATCCTCGGGCTCTGGAGACATTAAAAGACACTTACATGCTCAAGCTGAAACCTCTGACGGGCCTGTGGACAGGGACTCGATTTGGTGGCGTGGCGGGAGAAATCCAGCATCAACTGTCCAAAATTTCAGTGATGCTGACGAAGGTTGTTGCTGACTTGGAGTATCTCGCTGTAATACGTTGATCGATTATGATTATGGAATTCTGAGCATGAAGGAGGCAATAAATTCTGCAATTACTTTTGTCAGAATTGCGACACATTCATCAATTCAAGCCGGAGTTCTTTCAGTTTGCCATCCGAATTGAGTCCGGGGCTTTAGGCCTGTTGCTCGGGGGCTTCAGCTTGAGCACGTAAGTGTCTTTAATGTCACCAGAGCCAGAGGATTTAGATTTTTTTTTCTCCCCCTTTTGCTACCTCCGCGTCTGAGACAGTCAACCCGTGCATCTTATCACGTGGCTTGTTGAGCGAGTTGCCACAGAGACATAGCGTGTGGAGGCTTCACGCCATCCACCGCAGCATCGAAGTTCAACTCACCACATGCCCCACCAAGAACAAACCACATTATAGTGACCACGAGGTGGTTACCCCATGTGATTCTAGCAACCGGGCCAATCTTGTTGCCAGGGGTGGTAGCCAGCATCTTTACCACTGAGCTAACCAGGCCCCCGGATTTAGAATTTTTGGCATATTGTCTTCCTTGAACAGTTAAGAATCAGGGTGTATTGAATCTCACCGGTTTATGACACAAATATTAATAAAACTAGCAAAGTGCCAGAGCTCGTCGTTCACACGTCCGCTCCTCGCATGGCATCACGTGACTCCCCAGCAAATTATAACTTTGAGAGAAGTCACGTTAACGCCAAAAACATGTTTTATTGTTGGAATCAACTGAAAGCCTTAAAAAGTAGAAATAATCTGCCTTCGCATGACCGGGAAACCGGAAATGCCTGAGCTGCACTACATAGAATGCCAAAGCAGTTGTGCAAGTAGCCATTGTAAATATGACTGACCTGCGGACCACATCCAGCTGGTTTAGGAACTCGTACACGCGGGAATGGTAGTAGTAACACTTGGCAGCAACTAAATCCAAAGCACGACGGTTCTGTGAGCTGATCTTCTGAAGCAGGTCATCAGACACTTTCTGAGCCTGGGAAAAAAAAAAAAGCTATCATTAATAAGTCCTGTAATTAATAATAGCAATGTGGCACAATGATCATTTCAATTTCAAGTTCATGTTGGAACGGCACGCATTCGTACGTTGCCATACAGTGCCAGTGAACTTGTTTATTAAATTTGTAGTTAGCGCCTATTAGCAACTGGCTTGCTATCCAGAAAAACATGCATAATATTGAAAAATTATACTTGTTTTTAAGAGAACAAAAAAAAACATTTGCATATCGTTTAATCCGTTTTTGTAATGTAATTCATACCTTGATTATGTATACCATGAGTACAGATTCAGCAATTATTGTGATGTGAAAATGTTATACCGTCACATGCTTAGTTTTGAATACTCATTATCTTTTTGGATGTTTTTCTATTATCAGATATTCATAGCGTACCCTTAACTACCCATAACTAAACGCCTGCTCTCAGGTGCAAGGAAACATCTCTTCCCTGCTTCTCTCTTCTATTACAACACGTTAAACAGATTTGTGTTTACCTCAGTGTAGCTTTTGTTGTTGGTGAGGTGGACCACCAGCAGGAGCTGTAGATAAGCCTCCACCTCTGGAATCAGCGGAGTAGCAGCTGCTTTACCTGTGCGAGGCCTGAACTGCATGGCTCCCTCAGTATCCACTGGCTGAAGGAGAGAAGGACAAAAACAATGAAAATCTGCATATAGAACAACATCCAACAAGATAAAGACTACTCAAAACCAGAATGGAAGTAAAATAGATGGTTTTAAAAAAGCATCTGCAGCCATAGTGGTCTGTCTGTTGTTGGGGATGCAGAGGTCTTATGACAAATCAGATGTTGTGTAAACCTTATTAAACAATGATCCTTACTAAATTAAAAGTTTTCAAAAAAAAAAAAAAAAAACACATTCTGTTCAGAGAGTTGCCATGTTGTAAATAACAGTTTTCAGTTGAGGGCACTATTTTGCTGCTGTTGTTTTTGAAAACTGCTTCTGGTCTCAATAAAGCTAATTTGGCATCTTTAGAGTGCTGGGTTTTGGAAAGAGGGGCCATGGCTAATCCAACGACTCCGTGTGTAAGGAAATTCTAGAATGGCTAAAATCACTTAATGCTCATTTAAACACATTTTGTAGATATAAAAAAACAATAATAATTCCCAACCAACTCATGATTCACTATGAATCAACTGGACTATTTCCATCATAAAAGCCAATCATTCCCATAACCTTTAAAAAGGTAAAATTTTATTCTACCAGGCATTCGTTCAAACGCTCAAAAGGACTACAGAACGGATTCTCATAAAATGTTGGAGATGATTTATAAATAATGTATTTCAGCCTGTTTGAATGCTAAAATCAATGGGCAATTCTTACTAACTGAAACAAAAACATACATGTATTGACAAAAAGAAAGGTCATTATGTTTTGGTACCTGCTCCAGGAAGCGGAGCAGGAATTCTCTTCCGGCAGCGTTGGAGGTGAAGAATCCGGACACAGCCTTGTGCAGAACATTAGGATTGAGCCGACGGCTGGTGGAGGGCAGTGCACGCAGTGCACGAAGTACAAACCGTGGCTCCTTCCCCATCACCGCTTTCTCAATCTGCCTCACGTGCTCCCTGATGTCTGCAACAATGACATATATTAGCCATACATTACAGTGCTGCACTCCTATCATGTAATAAACTTCTTCAAATTCAGGATGTACAGTGCATCTGGAAAGTATTCACAGCGCTTCACTTTTTCCACATTTTGTTATGTTACAGCCTTATTCCAAAATGGATTAAATTCATTATTTTCCTTAAAATTCTACAAACAATACCCCATAATGACAATGTGAAAGAAAATTGTTCGAAATCTTTGCAAATGTATATAAAAAAAATTGTATGTACAAAAGTATTCACAGACTTTGCTCAATACTTTGTTGAAGCACCTTTGGCACCAATTACAGCCTCAAGTATTTTTGAGTATGATGCTACAAGCTTGGCACACCTTATTTTTGGGCAGTTTGTCCCATTCTTCTTTGCAGGACCTCTCAAGCTCCATCAGGTTGGATGGGGAGTGTCAGTGCTCAGCCATTTTCATCTCTCTCCACAGATGTTCAATCAGGTTCAAGTCTGGGCTCTGGCTGGGCCACTCAAGGTCATTCACAGAGTTGTCCAGTCGCCACTCCTTTGTTGATGAACCTTCGACCCAGTCTGAGGTCCAGAGCACTCTGGAGCAGGTTTTCATCAAGGATGTCTCTATACATTGCTGGATTCATCTTTCCCTCAATCCTGACTAGTCTCCCAGTTCCTGCCGCTGAAAAACATCCCCACAGCATGATGCTGCCACCACCATGCTTCGCTGTAGAAATGGTATTGGCCAGGTGATGAGCGGTGCCTGATTTCCTCCAGACATGACGCTTGTCATTCAGGCCTAAGAGTTCAATCTTTGTTTCATCAGACCAGAGAATTTTGTTTCTCATGGTGTGAGAGTCCTTCAGGTGCCTTTTAGCAAACTCCAGGCGGGATGTCATATGCCTTTTACTGAGGAGTGGCTTCAGTCAGGCCTGATTGGTGGAGTGCAGAGATGGTTGTTCTTCTGGAAGGTTCTCCTCTCTCCACAGAGTTCTTGGTCACCTCCCTGACCAAGGCCCTTCTCCCCCGATAGCTCAGTTTGGCTGGGTGGCCATCTCTAGGAAGAGTCCTGGTGGTTCTAAACTTCTTCCATTTACAGATGATTGAGTACACTGTGCTCATTTGGACCTTCAATGCTGCAGAATTTTTTCTGTACCCTTCTCCAGATCTGTGCCTCGATACAATCCTGTCTCAGAGGTCTACAGACAATTCCTTGGACTTCATGGCTTGGTTTGTCCTCTGACATGCACTGTTAACTGTGGGACCTTATATAGACAGGAGTGTTCCTTTCCAAATCATGTCCAATCAACTGAATTTACCACAGGTGGACTCCAATCAAGTTGTAGAAACATCAAGGATGATCAGTGGAAACAGGATGCACCTGAGCTCAATTTTGAGTGTAATGGCAAAGGCTGTGAATACTTATGTACATGTGATTTTGTTATTTTTAATTAATTTGCAAAGATTTCAAACAAACTTCTTTCATGTTGTCATTATGGGGTATTGTTTGTAGAATTTAGGAAAATAATGGATTTAATCCATTTTGGAATAAGGCTGTAACATAACAAAATGTGGAAAAAGTGAAGCGCTGTGAATACTTTCCGGATGCACTGTAATGATGCCTTTCAGGAAAACTGATAACACTGGCCACTTTGGTATGTTGAGTCAATGGCTGTGTCTCAAAACCTTAAAACTTTAGTACGTGGCAATAATGTAAAACAATGCAGTCTATGTAGGGAGTTCAAAAGGTTAAGTAGGGTTGGTTACAGAGAACTGGTTATTGTCCAGTTTCCACTCCAAAAATAAATAAATCACTGGTCAGGAAATTAGCAAGAATTACAAAAATGCACAGTCTATTGCAACTCAAACAAACACAGACAATTTTAAGCTTCATTTAATAAACCAAAAAGCTTTCAGCTGTGTTTGATATAATGGCAAGTGATTTTCTAGTACCAAATGATCAATTTAGAACGATTACTCAAGGATAGGGTGTTGGAGTGATGGCTTCTGGAGATGGGGCCTTTCAAGATTTGATCGAAAAGGATATTTTTCAAATAGTGATTGTGCTGTTTTTTATTTTTTTACATCAGTAATGTCCTGACTATACTTTGTGATCAGTTGAATGCCACTTTGGTGAATTAAAAAGTACCAATTTCCTTCTGAAACAGCCTGAACTTTTTTTGAACTTTTAGTTAAAATATAATGCTTTATTCTGTAAGCTTAACCTAACCATGTTTACTGAAAATTATCCCATAGTACCACCTAGCGTCCAACCAGCAGTAATACCGGTGTTCGTCATTTTCCTGCAGTTTTTTTTTCCAGACCAGAGTATAGAAAAAATATCGTTTAGGAACCGGTATCAAAGTCAAGGTATCGGTATTCGATATTTTTGAACGATACCCAGCCCTACGCTTGACCAAGTTAAACCATATAAAAGGCAAGGCTACCAAATACTAACAAACTATGTAAACTTCTGTCCCACTGGGAATGTGATAAAAGAAATAAAAGCTGAAATATATAATTCTTACTACTATTATTCTGACATTTCACATGCTTAAAATAGTGATCCTAACTTACCCAAGACAGTGTGTGTTTTCACGATTAAATAAATGTGCACTCTGTTTGTAGCAAATGATCACGAGGAGAGCTCTAAATTAATTCATAGAGACTACATATTTATTTAAACAGCAGCTGTTTACAGATTAATAATTACTTTGAGTCACATAGCGACCGGCTTTTCCAGAGGTGAAACTTCCGTTAACACACACAAAAATGGAAAGGCAGGGCTCGACAATAAGAAATACCCAGTGTGAGAGAGGTTTGGGCCAGCTGCAAGAACTGTCATTTGCCCAATCGGCCCAGTGCTGTATTTATGACGTGCGAGAGAGCACAAAAAAAATACATGGAGTGAACAAAGTCTTCTAACCGAGCACTCGGAGACGAGAGAGAGAGCGTGATTATATTTAGCTTGCAATGATGCGCGAGTGCATACTGGAAGCTGTGAGGAACAGTCTTGTGAGTGTATGAGCGTGCAGACACCAAGCGCACTCTCCTAGAACTGTCCTCACTTATTTTCAAGTGTCTTAGCAGCAGCCATAGCCATTATTATGCCTTTTTTAGGAGGGCTTCAGCCCCCCTAAAAGTAAGTAACTTTGCAATCAGCACACATAACCGTTCTAAACAGCTGCAACCGCAACACTGCACTTGTTTGAATCGTGAGGCACTTTGGTTGATTTCCACATGTAAAGACTGACTGTAGTGTGAGCATATCATTGGTTTGAGCCACTGAAGTAATAAGCCCCATTTCCTCATTCAATTTATGAATGAGCAAGGATCAGTGTCTTATTATGAACGATTGATAGAGGAGGCACATGCTCATTTAGTTCGATAATCCCATTTAACAAGGAGAGAAAGGAGCTGGATTAATTAAAAAAGATTCTTTTGTCATTACAATGACATCAGGATGTAATTCAAACCTGTAATTTCTTTCAGGCTATGTTGTCTTTTTCGTATATTCCTTGATGGTCATGCACAGCAGTTCACAAAATGATATGCTTTGTTGTCATTTGCAGGGAAAACACTTATGATATTTAAACACTGATAAAGTCTCTTTAGTAGACATGCTGGTTTGAATAAAGTATATTTAGACTTGTTTTTAGTCTGTGATTTATCAATGGTTTAATGACTCAAAACACATGAAAATGTTGATTTGCTGCCACCTAAGTGTGATATACAGAATGAATGGGTAAACAAATCTTATGTGTGCCTGTGCGTACGCACGCGCACACAGGAAATGACCGAAATTACAAATGGATTTCAAATAAATGTGAAAAAGCCAAATAAAACTTCAAAACACTTCGAACAAACCCTGTACTTCTAATAATAAAACAATAGTTATTGTATCGTATTTAAGCGATATCTTACAAAAAAGTTATGCAGCACTTTATTTGACTAAAATAACCCCAATGTCATATTTTGGATTAGGCTGTGAGGTTCTGTATAAAAGCACTTCAATTAATAAATGGTTTTATTAAAGTTTTAAATTAATTTATTTAGAGACAATTTTGATTATAAAATTTAAATAAACTGTTGCTATGGATTTCAGAAAAAAATAAAACAAAAAATAGTTATCAGTATCAGCGAATACTGAAAAGGCAATCTATCTGGCAATTAAATATTTAATAAATAATAACACAATAAAATTATTTTAAAAAAGCACTTCACTTTTAATCATGCTTACAGTATTGTTTTTTTTTTTTTTGTATCTCATATCTGTAAAATCCACTTGTAAAATGCAATAAAATCTAAAGAAATCCAACTAGTTTGATTTTTTCCATTTACCAGCAACCATAGCTAGTGGGCTAAAATGTTAATTTCAGACATGGGTCTTGGGTGCCTTTACACCTGTTCGTTAATGCAGTAAAGTGTTATGTTAGCAATCCGATCACCGAAAAAGCATGTTAATGCAAGGTGCAAATTTGGCCATAGAAGCTAAAAACGAATCCAATTATTCCAGCGCCACGCGTCAGCAATTCAGATTAAGAGTATCTAACTAAACATGCAGTATTTGCCCATGATTTTACAATTGAAATTGTCGGTTGTATTCATTGTCAGTAATATTCAAGGAGGCAAACTAATCACATTTTGGCAAAAATCATTGTTTAGAACTGATTTGTCATGTAAATTATGTCATTCTTGATGTCATTGATAACTGGGAATGTGAAAACATCAACAGAAAAGTTATCAGCATAAAAAGTGAATGTGTGTATTATGAAGGAATTTGCTTATCTGGCTAGCTTTTGAAGTGTTATCACCCTCAGACTAGAACTAAAACATTGTAAGACTTGTGGCTTCCATTGCGTTTTTAGGTTTTGGTAAGTACAGTATCATTTTTAATTCTAGCATTTTGACAGCAACTCCCAAGTTGTCTTTTTTTAAAAAGAGATATGCACTTGTAAGGTCTGTGCTTAAAGAAAGAGCCACCAGTTAACGGAGTAGTTCACCTCAAAATGGAAAATTCTGTAATGTACTCACCCTTAAGTTATTCCAAACCCATATGTGGTCACTTTTTCTTGAAACATAAAAAGATATTATGCTTAGATATTTTAAGCATCTCTATTCCATAGAAGTTTAGAGTTTGTACAGTTTATAGTGAGCAGGAGTAGTCAAGATTAAAAAAGGACAAATACTATAAAACACTATTAAAGTATTTTTGTATAAAGAGAGCATAAAATTTGTCCATATGACCAGGACTATATTCCAAGTTTTCTGTACAGCATACAGCAGCTTTGTGTTGTATGGACTACTTTTATAGTATTTTAATCAGGGATACAAACTCATGACAGGTGAAAAATGTGAGAAAGTCATAGCAGGAGTTCCAGATGTATAATTTCTGTTGATTTAAAACTTTAAAGCTTTTTAAGTGTTTAGCTTAATATCACTTGAGAGGGTTACTTTAACAAGGAAAATCTAGCAGAAAGGTGAGTAGTTTGCATCCCTGTTTAATGATGATTTATTTTGTTCTCTTTGGACCTTGACAGCAGTGAACTGTTTCAAGACTTTTCTTTGAGACAGCACAAAAAAGTTAAGCTGACTGAAACAGTGGTAGTCTTGTATTGTGTGAAAAAAAAAAAAAAACATATCTTTTCAAATAAAAACAAATCAAATTGTGGGCCTTCATAACATTTAAAACCTTTATTCAGAAAATTACTGCATGGAGTGCCTTTAATATCATAATGGACAAAAAAGGACCATTATATTTGTGACTTCAACACCCATGACCACCCACCCCCAAAATGTTTAGGTTGTTGAACAGCAGTTCTTAACCTCACAAAGGGGTCACAAATAGAGGTCGACCGATATTGTTTTTTTCAGGCCGATGCCGATCTTTTGAAATCCGGGTCGGCCGATGGCCGATTAATGCTGCCGATTTATTTTGGCCGATATTTGGCCGATATGTGCTTGTTTTTAACCTCTTATTTGAACCTTTTATTTGAAAGATAAAATGTAACACAAATAATTACTTAAGATAGACAACATTTCTCAACAAATACATTTATTGAACACTTGACCAATCTGCACTTGTACACTTAAAATTAAAAATGTATAATGTGAAAACATATTGTATAAATAATGAATAACAAATATATTAAATAAACAAAGCAGGTGTTACTGAACTGCTCCGAGACACGAAGGTTGAGATCCAAATGCAGCTTTAATTAAGGGGCAATCCAGACACGTAATCCAATATTCAGAGCATCCAAGAGAAGCACAGGCATAACTAGGGATGGGTATCGTTAAGGTTTTAATGGTATTACTATCTTACCGATACTGCTTATCGATCCGGTACTTTAACGGTATTCTTAACGGTTCTTTTTGTTTTATATATATATATATATATATATATATATATATAAATAATTTTATTTCAGGAAGGTCTGCTATAGGGCTGGGATAAACGATTATTTTTTAAACGATTAATCTAGGGATTATTTTTTCGATGCATCGATTAATCTAACGATTCGTTTTTTCAGTCCGATTCGATTTTGATTCGATTAATCGACTTGTGACAACACCGGTTATACCGGTTTCATCGGGGGTGGGTGTGTATAAAATGTAAAAAAAAATTAAAAAAACATTTGCTGGGAGTTTGATTGACTGGCGATCTGATCAATCAATCATAATACTCCATTTTTGTCCGACAAAGTAGTCAGGAGAGAGAAGATTAATGTCGGTGGATTTGAATTTGAATAATGGATTGTAGGCTACTGTACTGACATCTTTCCGCGGTTAAAACAACAGTCCTTCTGATGTAGGCTACATTCATGTTTAGCCTAGTTGATGCTATAAATTAACCAAGGAAAAGATGATCGGTTCACGAGCAGCTTTAACTGAGGCAATCTGTCACGACACATTAAAGAGCCACAAAATAGTAGGGCTATTTATGGTTTAATTTTCTTTGAATGACCAAATTTGAAAGTTGAGACTTTATTAAATGTTACCTGCTTGGTCCTGTCTGTCAGCGCGTTGTCAGTGTCCTCTATGTATTTTTCACGACATTCATAGCTATAAGCGCATTATTAATAGCTATAAGCGAAAACTTTAGGTGTCGACAACGTATCGGATCGATAAGCCTACTCCAACATCGAGTGCAAAGTTGGGAGTTGAAAAAAAACTTACGGTGCTCTGTCATCTGCAGCTGCTCCCGGGTGGCGCCTCTTAAGGCGCTGGTGCATTGCCGTGGTGCTAGAATGGAAGGCCATCTCCATTTTGCAAAGACCACAAATCATGGAATTGTTCCCTTTTAAATTAAAGAATTCCCATACTTCAGAGGAACGAGTGCGTGCCGCCTTGCACTTCTGATAGTCTGAGGAGCCACTCGTGTTGCTACTACTTGCCGGCGCTGCCATCTTTGTTTTGGGTCCGACGAATCGACGTATTTTTTGCGTCAACGTCATCGATGACGTCCGACGCGTTGTCCCAGCCCTAGTCTGCTAACATTACTGTTCAGGATCTGTGATTATTTGCCTGATTTTATTTTAGATTTAGCCTTCCAAAGATTATAAAAAGAATATTTATACATAAGCCGCATTCTGTCTAGCACAACTTCCTTCCCTTCACAGCGGTGCACTGACATTTCTCCCTAAAACTCAAACTTAACGTCAGAATCAGCACGATCTGTGATTGTTGTAAAATGCTACTGTTGCTAAATTGCGGGACGCGTTTAATAATAAAAAGAGCGCAAGAAATACCGTTCCCAAGGCGGCGCGTGTTCCGAAACACACCGCAAAGAGACAAGCAAAGTATAGACTACTTTGGGTTTCATGTGCGCGTCTAAATGATCAACTATACACAAGAGATGGGTGCAGAACAGCAGCAGCTGCTGTTCCATAGTGAAGTACGGTGGCTTTCTAGTGGAAAAGTTCTCAGTCGACCGTATGATCTCCGAGAGGAAGCTTTGGAGAAAAACTCCCTGCTATCTCCAAAATTTTCAGATAAAAAATGGCTGCCCTTTTGGCCTACCTAACATTTTCTGCCAACTTAATGATCTAAACGCAGGACTTCAGGGCAAAAATATATCGCTCTTCACTCTTTATGAGAAGATTGAAGCAAGAATCAGAAAACTATAATTATGGTGAACATGCTTGGACAATGATATCTTTGATGCTTTTCAATGATTTTCTGAACGGGAACAGTGCTAAAAGCCAACTTGTGGCTGGTTATCGGGGCTCACCAAAATGAAATGCAAATGCAATTCCGTGAGTATTTCCCTGAAAATCAAGCTGTGTCTGTAACAGAAGAGTGGATTAGGCTCAAATCGACATCATTGACAGGGCAAAAGACATGGCCTTGAAGCAGAGGTTCACAGCGGATTTTGGATATCAGTGCATGCTGAACACCAAGAACTGAGTGACATTGCTTTGCAAATGGGAGAAGTTTTTTCATGGACCTATCTCTGTGAGACTGGTTTTTCAGTGCTAGTGTACCTGAAGAACAAGTATAGAGCAAGACTAGTTGTTGAAGATGGCGTCTTTTTCTCAGACCTACTCAGCCATGACTGGACCACCTCACATCTTCTATCCAAGCTCAACCATCCCACTGAATGAGTTAACATTGATGTTGTTTGATATTATAAAACTATATTTTAATAAAGATTGGGGGGGGGGGGGGGGGGTGCAATACATTGTCGTTGTTGAAAGGGGGTCGCACTCGCAAAAATTTTAAGAACCGCTTGTTT
The DNA here is from genome assembly GCF_025860055.1 of Xyrauchen texanus. Taxonomy (NCBI): domain Eukaryota; kingdom Metazoa; phylum Chordata; class Actinopteri; order Cypriniformes; family Catostomidae; genus Xyrauchen; species Xyrauchen texanus. Next base: position 40,620,013 of record NC_068301.1, on the reverse strand, counting down.
AGAGCAAAGAGGAAATGAGAGCATTGATCTGACAACAGCTTTTTGCTCCTTCCAATGTAAACACAAAAACAACACAAAACACTTGTTAACACACAACACATTTTCCCATCAAAATAAAGGCTACAGACCATATAGCAATGCTGTATGGTAAATTATTACCAAATAGTATTAATATTCTATATTGAAACAATAATAATAAAAATAGATCTCGACACAGGATGTAAGTGTTAAAACCCTAGAGTAACTCTTATATTGGCATAAAAGCATTTTCATAAAACACTTTGTTCAATATGAGACCTTCAGTTTAATGTAATTTAATATTATTATTATTTCTTTCTTTCTTTTAGAATTGATATCAAAGCAGTGGCAATATTGATTTATTTTGTCCAAATCGTTCAGCCCTGTAATATATATAAAACATTCTCACAGAAATGTTACAATTAATAATCGTGATCACAATTTTGATCACAATTTCGTGCAGTCATAGACACAGCCGTTATGTTTACATGAAGACTGTTTATTTCAGGGACGCAAACCCATGAGAGGGGGAGGGGAGGGGGAGGGGGGGCAAAAACGTTCTCTTATGAAAAGAAACAATGTTTTACAACAGAGACCATAGCTTGACTAAAGTATTTATATACATTAAAAAAAAACATAGTAACTACAAGTTTACTGCATATCTGGCCGGCCAGTCAGTCAGTCAGTCAGTCAGTCAGTCACCGCCATCCAAACATAACAAAAAAACACGACCGACGGACTTGTCATTTATTATAATAAAAAGATAATCCTAATGTTATATAGACAATCAGAACTTATGAAATTATCAGACCTTCTAGTGTAAGTTGATCTTGTTCTTTGGGTGCTTTCTGTTCGTCTTCGTTCATCTCCACATCCTGTGGCTCGGGCCCGCTGCCGCTCTTAGGCTCTTTTTCCCCTCGCGGCTTCTCGCGCTTCTTCGCCGTTAATTCTTTCATTCTCAAACACTCGTACTGAAGAAAATACGAATAAAAATGAAACAGTCCCAAACTGTCTAAATTCGTACCACTCGCGATCAACACTAAAGATGACTGGCAATTCTCACAAGCAGCAATGAATTGTGGGCCGGTTTTTCTTCTCTGATTTTTATCAATGTTGATATTGTGAGACGCGAGATGTAGTACTGCCATCTGCTGACCATACTTCAATACCGAGATAACGACCTGCGCGCCTCCGTACAGAGTTAGAGTAAAACATAGAATGTCCGACAGGTGGTCAATTCAATAAGTGAGCTGGTTCCTCACAAAAGCAGTTTATTCTTGAAACAACCTATCCATAAGCATCCATTAAAAAAAGGCCGGACCATTCAAAATCAAATCAAATCACTTTATTGTCACACTGCCATATACAAGTGCAACAGTAGGTGAAAGTCTTGTATGCAGTTCCGAGCAACATAGCAGTCATGACAGTGACGAGACATATACCAATTACATTAAATAACATATTTACACAACACAATTGACATATCAAATGTACACATAATTACACAACACAATAATAATATACAATATACAGTAAACAATACACACAATATAGAATGCACATACAAGAAAAAAAAGTATATATGCTGTAGTTGTATTGTGGAGAATATAATTATGACAGTCCAGTGTGAGATAATAGATTAATAAAGTGCAGTACTGGTGTATATTGATCATGAGAGATCAAGTGTTCAGCAGTCTGATTGCTTGGGGGAAGAAACTGTCATGTAGTCGGCTGGTGCGGGTCCTGATGCTGCGATACCGCCTGCCTGATGGTAGCAGTGAGAGCAGCCCATGACTCAGGTGGCTGGAGTCTCTGATGATCCTCTGAGCTTTTTTCACACACCACCTGATATAGATGTCCTGGAGGGATGGAAGCTCACCTCCGATGATGTTTCTGGCATTTCGCACCACCCTTTGCAGGTCTTAAAGGATGCATTCCATTTCCATTTCCATTTTACATATTACATTTATGCATTTGGCAGAATCTTTTATCCAAAGCGACTTACAGTGCACTTATTACAGGGACAATCCCCTCGGAGCAACCTGGTTAAGTGCCTTGCTCAAGGACATGATGGTGGTGGCTGTGGGGATCGAACCAGCGACCTTCTGATTAACAGTTATGTGCTTTAGCCCACTACACCACCACCCCTCCTAATCCCATTCCACATGCATCTATCAGCAGGAGGCCGGCTACCCTTATAGGGGACCTAAAAAATTATGAACTTCCAAGATGATTTAAAATAAGTTATTTTAGAATAAAAACAAAACTCGTCAAAATTCAGGGAAACTTTCAAATAAACTATTACATAAAATGTGAATATTTTAAACAACCATACATATTGTTCACCATCAAAGGCTTCAGCACTGTCTGTGTTCCTGGGTTGGGTCCAGCTGTGCGAAAGGTCTCACATAATTTGGGACATAAAGTTCACACCAAGGGCTTAGTACATTTACATTTATGCATTTGGCAGACGCTTTTACCCAAAGCGACTTACAGTGCAGTTATTACAGGGACAATCACCCTGGAGCAACCTGGAGTTAAGTGCCTTGCTCAAGTCCAACAGTGGCATCTTGGTGGTGCTGGGGCTTGAACCCCTGACCTTCTGATCAGTAACCCTGAGTCTCAACCACTGAGCCACCACTGCTCTTAATGCAAGATTTAGTAGGTCGTAACCTCTCCATTAATATTACGTTTACCTTTATTGATCCAATTAGCAGCCTTCATATTTGTACACAGAAGTGTTTAAAAGCTGTGAACTTCAATTTGAACTTGTTACTGTTGATGTTCAAACTTGTTTGCTCACGTAACTGTCAGCTGTATTAAATTATATCCCCATTAAAGTACGATACATAATACAATTTTATTTGATAAATAGTATATTTGCTCTGTGTAAATATCAATATATAGGAACTGTATCTAAAATAAATATGGGGGTGATAAATAAATAATAATACAACAGGCTGGAAAAATAGACATTTATTAATTTTAACATCCTATATATATTTTAAATGTGTTGAAATTTTAAACCAGGTGATGCACCCGGAAAACTGCACCATTATAACGGGGAGAGCTTGGTGTCTGTCTCAATAAAGCTCATTTGGTATCATTGGAGTGCAGGGGTTTTAGAAAGAGAAGGCATGGCTAATTCAACAGCTCATTCTGTGGAAATTCAAGAATGGCTAAAGTCAATTACAGCTCCTTCAAGTAAAAGTAAAGATATCTTTATGGGAATTCACTTAATTAAAAGTTAATGTAGTGCATGAGAAAATGACTTAAGTAAATGTATTAAAGTAAGAGACATTAAATCTACTTAAGTTTCAAAAGTTCAAGTAAGTCGCATAAATGACTGCACAGCTCACTGTACCCATGGCAGCGTGCTGCAGTCTATATGAGGATATGTAGGAGTTAACTTAAGAACTGCCCTGACCAATTCAGTGAGTGAGTGAATCTACTACTACGCTGGTGCAAAATATCAAAGTAAACAATATTATTGATGTATTCGTCATGTCGGAATTATTGTATTTACGAGATGAGCACAAATGAAAACTTCTACAAGGTCAAAACTACCAGTGGGCAACTCAGGATTTTCTTGGAGTCACTGATTTTCCGAGTTGTAGGGCGTCAATTAAACAATCACAGCGGAAGCAAATTGGCATAGATCGCAACAGTTCCCGTTAACTTTATCAGCCACCTGGGTTCTGGAAGTATTTTGTCCCATTCCTTTTTTCCATAGGCTTTTCTTAAAAACCTTTATAAAAGAGTTCTAATCAATGAACCAAATCAACCAGCTCTGAAGTGATTCACAACATTAAAAATTTTGATTGGAAGCAAAAAAATATTAAAGGGTAACTAAACCCTAAACCAACTTTTTTTAGTTAATGATCTGTAAGCATGGGGCTTTATTAGTTCTGGTCACTGATTCAAGTAATTTTTTTGACATTTGTGTATAAAGTGTTTTAAAGGGGTCATGACATGGTTTTTTTTATTGTATTATTATGTTCCCTTAGGTGCAATTATAGTATTAATATATTTTTTTTTTAAGAAAAACTTTTAAAATCTAGTGATTTATGACCTTTTCCCACCCTGTTTCTCATCCTCTGATTCAAACAGTCTGTTTTGGGGGCGTTTTCCATTTAAGACTTCAGTGTTAACGCCCACTGTTATGATTGGCTAACGTCAGTGCCTATGTATCAATTATTGACGCCCCCAGCCAGAACAATATGCAAGTAAACTAAGTAAAAACACTGTGATTATTCATAATGAATGAAATTGCGCTTTAAAAAGTAGTTTAAAGTTTAAAATAGATTACTTACAGTTTGCGTCGTCGTTGTTCCCAGAATAGTCGGCACGGACTTATCTTTGAGCAACAGTTTTCTGGCAAAGCCAGCATCATATTGAGATTTGTTCTCAAAACAGTCATCCTTAAAATGTACAGAACAAACGCTTAAGTTAACACTGCCGTGACTGGAACGTCCGCAAAAAATAAACTGCATCCATTTTTCCCTGACGTCTGGATCTTTCGGCAGCTTATTCAGAGGTTTTGTTTGACCACAGCCAGGAACAGCACATCTGTGTGGCATCGTAATTTTCCTGTGCACAAGTAGTCTCTGTCAGAGCTTGCTGTCCATCGACTGAACACTTGTGAGGCGCACGGCGATACTGAAATGAGCGTAGTTGTCTTGCGCTTAAAGCGTAGTTATCTTGTGCTGGAGGCGGTCATATGCAAACGCTGTTACGTCACTTCTAACCGACACGTCACTTCTAACCATGAATCCAGAACGAGCTGTATTTTGAGCTTGATTAAATAAATGATTCGTTTAGAATGGGGAGGACGTCTTAAATTATTAAACTTGCAGGACGTTTTAATGATACAAAGACCTCTTATATACCAAAAGATCAAGGCAAATTTGGTTTCTCATGTCATGACCCCTTTAATTCTACAATATATGGTGTAAAAACGTCTGAGTGCTGCCCTCTTCAGGTTGAACGGTGGCTACTGCAGTTGAATTTTCCTATTGGCTGTTGCGGTACTTTGTGACGTAAGCGGTGACAGCTGACGTAAGCAGGTTCCAGCTCACCACGCCAGATTCATGTACATGTCGTCTTGCGACCGTGTGAGGAATAATAATAACAGAGTCTGACAGCAGCTGTCAATTAATCCGTCACTACGAGTCTCAGGTGCCCCACCCCGCTCAGCCCCGCACTCGGTTCGTTCCCTCTATCCCCGCCGGGGTCTGCCCACTTTTCCTGCATTTTCAAATATTTCTAGTGGGTGGAGTCAGACTCTGAGCAGGTGTTTAGTTACCCTTTAAAACATTTGACAAAAAGACAAAGGTACAAACGGTGTACATACATTTTTCACAAGGGCATAAACTACAATACCATGAAGCATTGCGAATGATGTAATCAAATAAAAAAATATGGAAATATATAAAACTATTCATTTAAGGTTATGTATTATAAGTATAGAAACAATATATTTAAAAATTACAGCAAAATATTCACAAATATGCAAATATATATGTAGTTTAAGGGTGTATGATATTTCGTCATTCACAGTGCATCATGGAAGTAGGTGGTACTGCTGGACTAGTTTGTGGGGCTTTGTTGGCTGCAGTACTCTGATTGGTGGATCTTTCTCTGTTGGACCATGGGTGGTGTAGTTGTTCACCAGGAATTTCTGTATTAAATATGATTTTTAAATTTGATCTAACGTGGACTGATGGCTTCAACTGTCACGATTCCCTTGTTGTCTGCCCTGTGTTTCACTTGACTTTGTCTAAAACTACACTTTCCACAATTCCCGGATCTCATCACTGCCAGCACTCTGTCATTGTTCGCACATGATTGTCGTTTGTGATCATCCTGTGTCTGTGTATTTAAACCCTGCTGTTTCTCCATTCCCCTGTCGGTCGTTGATGTTTGTGGATGCTTGTTTTGCCTGTTTTCCCATTGAATGTCTTCCGTGTTTTTGTTTTATTTTTCCCGTTGTGGATATTTCCTTTGTTCCTGTTTGTCGTGTTGTCATTCTTGTTTAAATAAAAACCACTGCATTTAGATCCTCGCCCCTCGTCTGCCTTCACCTGCTCATCATTACAGAACGACCATAATGGATCTAGCAGCGGTTTTCACCGAACTGGCCCAGGCGGATTTGACCATCCGCGAGTACTCACATCTCTTCTCCACTGTTGCCATCCACACCGGGTTCGATGATGCTTCCCTGAAGACCATCTACCGGCTCGGGCTACCAACATGCCGGCAAAGGGAAGTGCCGGAACCCGGAGATCACACGTGGAGGGAGTATGTGAGTCTCGTTTTGAAAGAACTCGCTACCGAGGAACCACCTCTCTTGATCCAGGCTTTCGAGCCAGAGCCCACGCCAGCCACGGTCAGCGAGCCAGAGCCCACGCCAGCCACGGTCAGCGAGCCAGCAAAATATTCACAAATATGCAAATATATATGTAGTTTAAGGGTGTATGATATTTCGTCATTCACAGTGCATCATGGAAGTAGGTGGTACTGCTGGACTAGTTTGTGGGGCTTTGTTGGCTGCAGTTCTCTGATTGGTGGATCTTTCTCTGCTGGACCATGGGTGGTGTAGTTGTTCACCAGGAATTTCTGTATTAAATATGATTTTTAAATTTGATCTAACGTGGACTGATGGCTTCAACTGTCACGATTCCCTTGTTGTCTGCCCTGTGTTTCACTTGTCTTTGTCTAAAACTACACTTTCCACAATTCCCGGATCTCATCACTGCCAGCACTCTGTCATTGTTCGCACATGATTGTCGTTTGTGATCATCCTGTGTCTGTGTATTTAAACCCTGCTGTTTCTCCATTCCCCTGTCGGTCGTTGATGTTTGTGGATGCTTGTTTTGCCTGTTTTCCCATTGAATGTCTTCCGTGTTTTTGTTTTATTTTTCCCGTTGTGGATATTTCCTTTGTTCCTGTTTGTCGTGTTGTCATTCTTGTTTAAATAAAAACCCACTGCATTTAGATCCTCGCCCCTCGTCTGCCTTCACCTGCTCATCATTACAGAACGACCATAATGGATCTAGCAGCGGTTTTCACCGAACTGGCCCAGGCGGATTTGAGCCAGAGCCCACGCCAGCCACGGTCAGCGAGCCAGCGCCAGGAGCCCCGACCGTACGGCTCCGCCTCCAGAGCCTCCCAGGGCTCCGCCTCCAGAGTCTCCTGCGGCTCCACCTCCTGAGCCACCCATGGCTCTGCCACCTGGGTCTTCCACGGCTCCGCCCTCCATGGCTCCGCTACCAGAAACTTCCATGGCTCCGCCTACCTCGGCTCTGCCCTCGGAGTTCCCCATGGCTGTCCTGTGGCCGCCTCCCAGGCTTCCTGAACCTGTCCCTGTCCTGTGGCCACCTCCCAGGCTTCCTGAACCTGTCCCTGCCCCTTGGACTGCCTTCATGCCCCCTGTGCCCCCTTGGACTTCCTGCCTGCCCTCTGTGCCCCCTTGGACTGCCTTCTTGCCCCTTGTGCCCCCTTGGACTGTCTGTTTACCCCTGGTGCCCTCTTTGGTCTGCCTGCCCCCCCCCACTCCTTGGACGATCTCTGTTTTTTTTGGGGTATTCCTTATTTCATTTTTTTTTCAGGAGCGTCTGGAAGCCACTCCTTAGAGGGGGGGGTTATGTCATGATTCCCTTGTTGTCTGCCCTGTGTTTCACTTGTCTTTGTCAGAGCCCACGCCAGCCACGGTCAGCGAGCCAGCGCCTGCAGCCCCTACCGTCAGCGAGCCAGTGCCTGTAGCCTCGACCGTCCCAGAGCCAGTGCCAGGAGCCCCGACCGTCCCAGAGCCAGCGCCAGCAGCCTCGACCATCCAAGAGCCCGCGCCTCTCGAGCCTCCCAGGGCTCCGCCTCTTGAGCCTCCCAGGGCTCCGTCTCTCGAGCCACCCGAGCCTCCCAGGGTCTGGAAGCCACTCCTTAGAGGGGGGGTTATGTCATGATTCCCTTGTTGTCTGCCCTGTGTTTCACTTGTCTTTGTCAGAGCCCACGCCAGCCACGGTCAGCGAGCCAGCGCCTGCAGCCCCTACCGTCAGCGAGCCAGCGCCTGTAGCCTCGACCGTCCCAGAGCCAGTGCCAGGAGCCCCGACCGTCCCAGAGCCAGCGCCAGCAGCCTCGACCATCCAAGAGCCCGCGCCTCTCGAGCCTCCCAGGGCTCCGCCTCTTGAGCCTCCCAGGGCTCCGCCTCCCGAGCCTCCCAGGGCTCCCCCTCCCGAGCCTCCCAGGGCTCCGTCTCTCGAGCCACCCGAGCCTCCCAGGGCTCCGCCTCTCGAGCCTCCCAGGGCTCCGTCTCTCAAGCCTTCCAGGGTTCCGCCTCTCGAGCCTCCCAGGGCTCCGCCTCTCGGGCCTCCCAGGGCTCAGCCTCCCAGGGCTCCGCCTCTCGAGCCTCCCGAACCTGCCAGGGTTCCGCCTCTCGAGCCACCCGAGCCTCCCAGGGCTCCGCCTCTCGAGCCTCCTACGGCTCCGTCTTCTGAGCCTCCTACGGCTCCGCCTCCAGAGCCTCCCAGGGCTCCGCCTCCCAGGGCTCCGCCTCCCGAGTCTCCTGCGGCTCCACCTCCTGAGCCACCCATGGCTCTGCCACCTGGGTCGTCCACGGCTCTGCCCTCCATGGCTCCACTACCAGAATCTTCCATGGCTCCGCCTACCTCGGCTCCGCCCTCTGAGTTCCCCATGGCTGTCCTGTGGCCGCCTCCCAGGCTTCCTGAACCTGTCCCTGTCCTGTGGCCACCTCCCAGGCCTCCTGAACCTGTCCCTGCCCCTTGGACTGCCTTCTTGCCCCCTGTGCCCCCTTGGACTTCCTGCCTGCCCTCTGTGCCCCCTTGGACTGCCTTCTTGCCCCTTGTGCCCCCTTGGACTGTCTGTCTGCCCCTTGTGCCCCCTTGGACTGTCTGTTTACCCCTGGTGCCCTCTTTGGTCTGCCTGCCCCCCCTCACTCCTTGGACGATCTCTGTTTTTTGTTGGGGTGTTCCTTATTTCATTTTTTTTTCAGGAGCATGTCTAAGTGTGGTGTTGTGATTCTCCTGCATGTGCTCATGTTTTGTGGGCAGTAAGGCTTCTATATCTTGTCCCTTTTCCCTGGTGAGTCACCTGATTTATTGCTTTTTCTTACAGCATTGTCTTTAATCACTGTTTTTTTTTCAGGAGCGTCTGGAAGCCGCTCCTTAGAGTCGCTCTTTGATTCCAGATGCTTGTTTTGCCTGTTTTCCCATTGAATGTCTTCCGTGTTTTTGTTTTATTTTTCCCATTGTGGATATTTCCTTTGTTCCTGTTTGTCGTGTTGTCATTCTTGTTTAAATAAAAACCCACTGCATTTAGATCCTCGCCCCTCGTCTGCCTTCACCTGCTCATCATTACATCAACGAATGAATATACTATGATTCTTTAAAAAATATATAGATATTTAATACATGACGCTCCCATTGTGTAGATAGAACAATGGTTAAATGTTCTTTGTTCATTTCCAAAACGCATTTGTATATAATGGGTATCCGTAGTTATGACGTAAGCATTACGTATCGGTACATGGAAGAGTAATGTAGAGATGTACGACATGTGCATGAGCTGATATACAGTTCTCTAGAAAAGTGATTAATTTAATCAAACATGTTGTCCGATCATTATTAACAACAAGACGGTACGTGGAAATGAGAACATCTCAAGGATTAAGACGAACGTCAAATTCCATCTAAAAATTTCAGAAGACTAAGATTATCTTTATTCATCAGAAAATGGCAGAAGGTTTCCAAAGACCGGATCCATTAATGTTTGTAGTTAACATTGCTAAGAACTGGCATATTTTTGAACAAGAATACAACATATTCATAGCAGCTGCTAACTCTGTCAAAGATGCGAGGACACAAGCATTTATTCTCCTTAATTTTGCCGGCTCAGAAGCTATCGAGTGAGAGCGTGCATTTGTGTATGCACCAGCTGTGTATTCGGGAGAAGGAGAGCAAAGAAGGATCATAACTGTATCTGAATCCAGAGAGGATCTAGAATGTCTGAAACTAAAATTCCATGAGTTATGCAATCCACAAATTAATATAACTATGGAACGTCACAAGTTTAACATGAAGAACCAGAAACCTGGTGAAACCATTGAGGCATATGATATAAGAAATAACGCAAAAACATGCAGATTTGGAGATTTAATGGATTAACTTATAAGAGATAGACTTATGTGTGTGGTGTGAGCAATGATGGCATGAGAAATATACTGCTGAGAGACTGTGACTTAACGCTAGCTAAAGCAATAGACGCGTGTCACATTTATGAGATAACAGATACACACAAAGACCCTCGCAGTGCCCAATTTTAAGTAACACTAATGTGGACATTATGCAGCCCAAAACAAAGGCTATAACAGCACAAGTATTTAAACAGAGATCAAATTTTAATCGCACAACCTACCTAACCAGACTAAATTGTAGTAGTTGTGGGGGAAAGCATGAAGCCAGCAAAGCCTGCTTAGCCTATGGACAGCAGTGCCATAAATGTAATAAGTTGAACCATTTCAAAAAGTGCTGCAAGACAATGCCAAAACACAGGATGTGTAGATAAAATTAAGCAGTAAATCAGGGTCAGACAAAAGAAAGTTCTACAGACAGCACAGATGAATCATACTATGTGGATGGTGTGTCAATGGAAAAGTCTGTGATTCAAACAGTGGGGACAGAAACTAAACAAAAGAGTTGATTGGCACAAGGCACATAAATGGATATGCAGTTGACTTCAAGGTAGATACAGGAGCCAAATGTAATGTAATGTCTGAAACTTTATTCACAAAAATACAAAAGGGAGAAAAACTTAGGCTTATAGCCTAAGTTGGTAGAAACACTCCCCGTGATAACATATTGGGATCACCAGCAGAAAGACTAATGTAAAGAAAAACACGGACGACATTGCCAATCAAAACAAAGTTACTGGCCCCTTCCACCAAGAGTCAAAATGTAGTCAGAAAGAGACTCACACAGAAACGTCATCATCAAAAACATTATTGCGACTGGACCAGTAAGCCTCTTTGTCCATTGCTGAGAGGTGAGGTCGTCAGGATGCAAACTCCTCAGGGGACAATAACCCACAATAAATTAGGTACCATCAAAGACATTTGCAAATGCAACCTTTGGCTAACGGGATAAAGAAAGCAGACTATGCCACCTAGGTCATTTTACTGCCCAGGAAAATAAAGTGAAACTTCCCCCAAAAGTTTTAAACCAAATGCTGTTACAATAATATAAAGGACCCTGCTGGTTCGGATTGGATGAAAAGTTAGAGACATGACTTCCAAACAATACCAATTTATTTCACAAATAAATTTATTCCACTAAAAGGTTTCTAAAAATTTACCATTTGACAATTTACCAATTAAATACCCACAGTCTATAAGACACTATAATAAAGCAAACATTAACAGAAAGGACTAATCACACATCAAATCAGTGCATAAACACTCTTAAAGCAAATGACAACCCAAAAAGAAAAACACCTCAGCCTCAGTATCACAGCAGGTCAGACATTAACAGGTAATAGGACTGTGGATATACCCTGGTAAAAAAACTAAACATACAAACAAGAAACCAAACAAACACCAAAAAATAAAACAAACTCCAGGAGATTAAAATCACACTAAATATTTAAGATCTTTCAAAACCGCTTCACCACAGTGAAGAATACAGACCTATTGGTTTAATTTATAAACTCAAAGGACAAAAATGTTAAACTACTCACAGATATATCAAGCAGATCCACAGAGCGAAATCATCCTAAAAACACTCTAAAACAGTGATTAAAGACAATGCTGTAAGAAAAAGCAATAAATCAGGTGACTCACCAGGGAAAAGCGACAAGATATAGAAGCCTTACTGCCCACAAAACATGAGCACATGCAGGAGAATCACAACACCACACTTAGACATGCTTTTTTATAAAGCCACCAGAACCTAACATGCCTCATTAATTGAGCCGCACAGGAGTGCTCAATGTCAAGATGCCGCTCAACAGCAGCGGCATCTTGCATTTGAGATGTGCACAACCATTAAGATGGCAAAACAAATTCTAAAGAACCAAGAACCAGGGAAAATACTAGAGACACTCAACCTTTCACATTCTACCCCCTAGTTTTAAAATCGTCGCCCCCTACGATACTAACTCCAAGGTCTAAAGAGAGTGGAAACACTGTTAGTTACAGATATCTGAGAATTCACAATACCCCCTCTACCCCCCATTGTCTCTGGCAAGTGATGGACATTGGGATGGTAGCCTGCGAATGTGTGTTGACTATCGTCAACTTAACAGCAAGACAAGAAAATATTTTTTCCCATTACGAAGAATTGAGGAATCCTTGCATGCCCTTTCAGGTGCTAGGGGTTTCACTACAATGGACCTCGCTAGTGGATACAATCAGGTCCCAATGGCTGAGAAGGACAGGATGAAGACTGCCTTCTGCACACCTTTTGGGTTATATGAGTGGAATAGGATGGCTTTCGGCCTGTGCAATGCACCGAGCACATTTCAGAGATTGATGGAGCGCATGTTTGGCTTACAACATTTTCAATCATTGTTGCTTTATCTGGATGATGTTATAGTGTTCTCTTCTACCATGTCTGAACACTTGCAACGACTGGAGGTGGTCCTGAATTCTCTACAGCGGGATGGCTTAACTCTTTCCCCGCCAAACACGGAATTTTCCGGGTTTTATGAAAAAACGCTTCCCCGCCAAACACGGAATTTTCCGGGTATCCGTGTTTTAGGTGGTATACGGTAAGAAAGACCCGCACGCATGTTTTGAAAGAGTACGCAACTCTTTGATCAAAGAAACAGACTGCGATCATCTCAAACATGAAGTGGAACACCATACTAATACTAAAGCACTTGTTTGATAAAAATGCCTTTTTCTCAGCTTTTTGTCCGAAATGTTTTTTTTGACAGAACCTACCTCTGTTCAAGTGGCAATAAAAAAAGAACACATAATATAAAATAAAATCGTTTTTTTTGCCTAAAAGCAGAGGCTCAGATCTTTATTTTGATATATAGCATCTTCATATATTCATGGAAGAAAATATTCTGCGGGCCATTAAAGTTTAGCGAAAATCGTCAAAAACCCTGGCGGTGGCTGGCAACTTTTTTTAAAAACGCTGGCGGGGAAAGAGTTAAAGGCGAGGGGTGTCAGCAGAGTTTTTAGACCCTGAATCAGCGTTTGGTGAGTGCTCCCCTGTTGGCTTATGCTAACATCTCACAGCCATTCATCTTAGAAGTGGATGCCAGTTATAGCGGATTGGGAGCAGTCCTGTCGCAGGATCAGGAGGGCAGAGTTCGACCAGTAGCCTATGCTAGTCGTGGTTTAAGACCTTCAGAGAGGAACATGTCCAATTATAGTTCCATAAAACTTGTATTCCTGGCCCTTAAATGGGCAATGACTGAGACATTTGTTGAGTATTTACTTGGACACAAGTGTGTGGTATACACTGATAATAATCCTCAGTGGGCGTGTCTTCCCATTTGAGATGTGTACAACCAATAAGACAGCAAAACAAATTCTAAAGAACCAACCACCAGGGAAAATACTAGAGACACTCAACCTGTCACACAAAGAACCCAGATCATACATGGTAGAATCAGAAAGGAGAGAGTACCGAAGGATTCGCAGACACATTATGCCTGTTTCAGAAACTCTACCACTTCAGCATGAGGTCAATCCAGCTGATCACTCAAGAGTTAGTGCACAAGGACCAAATCAAAGTTAATTATCAGTACACGCTGATGGTGGCGTCTACTGACTCTGCATTTACTGACCCAGTGACCATTGTAGCTGTTAAAGGAATAGTTCATCCAAAAATGAACATTTGCTGATAAGTCACTCACCTTCAGGCTATCAAAGATGTATCTGAATTTCTTCATCAAAACAGAATTTAAACAAGCACCATTCACAAACCAAAACAGTCCATAACAATTTGAAAACAATATAAAATAATAAAATAAAATAACAAAATTCCAAATAATAATAAAAAAACTATTTGTGCTTTTTCTTTAGCAGAATTATATAGGCTAGCCTTTACACAGCCTAGAATTGTGTTTTGTATCATTGTCCTGTTGAAAAAAAGATTATAGTCTCACTAAACACAAACCAGATGTGATGGCGTATTGCTGCTTGATGCTGTGGTAGACTCACTGGTCTAGTGTGCCTTAAATTTTAAATATATTCACATACTGTGTCAACAGAAAATCACCTTCACATCATCACACCTCCTACTCCATGCTTTATGTTGTGAACCACACATACAGAGATCATCCCTTCACCTACTCTGTATCTCACTAACAGAAAGCGGTTGGATCCTAAAACATCTTTGACCTTTGGACCTGACCAAAGTACAGATGTCCACTGGTCTAATGTCAATTGCTCTTATTTTTGCGCCTAATGAAGTCTCTTTTTATTGTTTTCCTTTTTGGTAGTGGTTTGTTTGCTTCAATCGTTCAATTGTTTGCTTCATGAAAGCCTTCTTCACGCAGTCTCCTCTGAACATTTGATGTTGATAATTGTCAGTTTCTTTAACTCTAAAACATTTATTTTAGCTGCAATCCCATTTAATTTAGGATTTCTGAGGCAGGTTAGTCTAATTAGCTTATGCTCTGCAGCAGGTTTAACTCAGGATGTTACTTTCCTGTGTTGGTCCTCATGACGGTTTAATAACAGAACTTTATGGATTAGGTGACTGCACTTGAAGATACTTTCAAAGTAGTTGCAATTGTCCAGTTTGACTGACCTTTATATTGTAAAATAATCATGTACTGTCGTTTTTTTTAGCTTATTATAGCTGTTGTATACATAACATTGAATAACAATTAATTACTTTTGAGTGGTCGTTTTAGTTTTAGCAATGCCCCTTCAGCCAGACAACTGTGCCCCCTCTGTCAAAATGTTGTATTTGACCCATTTTGTTATATATATATAATTTAGTTCTTATCTTTTAAATGTGTTTTAAATTTTTAATTTTTTTTGCAAGCCTACATTTTAAACTAAATTACAAAATAAATTAAACAAATAAAGCAAATTAATCCTTAAACTAAGTTGGGAAGGTGGAACTAAGTTGGGAAGGTAGGGACAGGAGTTACGCTGTCTGGCCAATTAACTGATCTCTTTTCCTAATGTATTCTACTATGTAATTCAGTCAGAACTCAGAGGCTCAAAGACTAAAAGAAGGAAATGGATTTAAGAAAAAGATTTTACCGAGTCACGTGATGCCATGAGCGGACGTGTGAACGGCGAGCTTTGCGCACTTTCTTAATATATGTGTTATAAACTGGTGAGATTCTTAACTGTTCTAGGAAGACAATATGTAAAAAAAATTCAAAATCCTCGGGCTCTGGAGATATTAAAAGACACATGCTCGGGCTGATTCCCCGGAGCAACAGACCGAAGCCCCGGACTCAATTCAGACGGTGAACTGAAAGAAATCTGGCGTGAATTGATGAATGTGTCGGCAAGCTGATGAAAGTCATTGCAGATTTGGAGAATCTTGTTGTAATATGTCAATTACAGAAGCTGATTACAAGATTGTCGGACATTGAGAGACGGATCGATTATCTGGAGTCATCGGAGAGGGAATTCGCTGCTAATAAGCTAGTAACCAAGGTGGATTTGGAATGCATTTGGGAAAAGGATTTGGAGAATCGTAATCGATGAAACAACATCCTAATTGTTGGAATTCCTGAGCATGAGGAAGGATGAGATATGGTGAAGTTCCTAGACGAGCTCTTCCCGAGTCTACTCGACATAACAGGCCATAAGTTCGAAATAGAGCGAGCTCTCAGATCCGCTTAGGGAGACCAGTCAATTCTGGCCAAATTTCTGAGATAATCCGATAAAGGTCTCATGTTATGCGAGGTGAGGAGTAAAGGAAAGCTTTCTTGGAAGAACCACAACATTTTCTTGTTCCCAGATGTTGCAAATTCTTTAAGAGAGAAACATGATTGATTTAAGGAATGCAAGAAACTCTTACGTCAATGGAAGATCGCTTTTGCGCTGATATTTCCAGCCAAATTTAGAATAAATACTAAGGAGGGCTGCAAAATATTTACGTGCTCACAGCAAGCATTGTCTTTCATAGAGACAATGGGGCGAGTGAGCCATTTGGTGTTTCACATGTGGTCCCTGAGTGATCTTGACTCCCTGAATATACTCTTGACTCTCTGAGGAAGCTGGGCACCATTATGTTTCTTTTTGTGCTGGTTCATCCTAGCGGCTGGAGTTTGTTTTGTGGAGTATTTTTTACAGGACATTGGAAGGATTAAGTCATCTGCTAGACTCATGAACAGCCTGCTCACTGAAAATTAGTTTGACTGTGCGAGGAAATTACATTTGTAATTTTATTGAACTAAATTTTTTGTGCTGGTTCCACTAGCGGCTAGAGCTTGTTTTGTGGAGGAACACACCCTTGATAAAGTTTTGGGAATTAATCTACACGTTCTTTGTTTTTATTTTGCCTATTGGCTGGAGTTTGTTTTATAGATTATTTTCTGTATGTAATTCTGTCTCAAAATTTGTATAGAAGTGTCAAGATTCACTGTTGTCTGCCCTGTGTTTATCTTATTCTCTTAAATCCTTGGCTGCACCTAGATCCAGCTCTCTTGACTTCTTCCCAGCGTCACTGAACAACTGACCGTAAAATGGATCTAGCTGTGTACTTCACTGAACTAAGTCTAAGATTTAACAATACGCGTGTGCTCCCATTTCCTCTCCACCGTTGCCGTCCACACCGGTTTTGATGACGAGACCCTAAAAACATATTTTGAATTGGACTACCAACACGCCGGTGAAGGGAATTGCCGGAAACCGGAGATTGCACATGGAAGGAGTATGTGAGGCTAGTTTTGGAGACACTCGCGGCAGAGGAATCACCTCTCTCAATCTCGGTTTCGGCTTCTGAGTCTTCCACGCCTCTGCTCCGCACCCTGTCACAGCCACACCAGAATCTACTCCATGCCATGTCAGAACAATGCCTCAACCTGCTCCATGCCTTTTCACGCCAATGCCCATGCCTGCCACAGCCAACGAGCCAACGCCCATGCCTGCCACGGCCAACGAGCCAAAGGCCACGCCTGCCACGGCTAACGAGCTGGAAGCTTCTTCCATCCCAGAGCCAGCGTTGCCAGCCTCGGCCGTCCCAGAGCCTGCGCTGCCAACTTCGACCTCCCGGAGGAGGAGGAAAAAGGTTTCCATTTCCAAGTCTCTGCCAGTATTCATGACCACGGTGGTCATTTCCAAGACTCTGACAGTGTTCACGACCACAGAGGTCGTTTCCAAGTCTCTGCCAATGTTCACGACCACAGAGGTTGTTCCTGAGTCTCTGTTCATTCACACGACCACAGAGGTCGGTACTGAGACTCTGTCCATGTCCATGACCACAGAGGTCGCTCCTGAGACTCTGTTCATTCCCACGACCACAGAGGTCGCTCCCGAGACACTGTTCATGTCCTCGACCACAGAGGTCATCCCCGAAACTCTGTTCATGTCCTCGACCGCAGAGGTCACTCCAGAGGCTCTGTTCATACCCACGACCACTGAGGTGGTTCCAGAGCCTCTGCTCATGCTCACGACCACAGTGGTTGATCCCAAGGCTCCGTTCATGTCCTCGACCACAGAGGTCACTCCCGAGACTCTGTTCATGCTCATGACCACTGAGGTCTTTGCTCAGTCATCCTGGACTCTTAGCTTCGAGCCTGCCACGACTCTGCTCCTCGAGCCTGCCATGGCTCTGCCTTCCATGGCTCCGCCCCTCGAGCCTGTCACGGCTCCACTTTCCATGGCTCCGCTCCTCGAGCCTCCTACGACTCCGCCTCCCATGGCTCAGCTCCTCAAGCCTGCCACGGCTTCACCTTCCAGGGCCTCGCCCCTCGAGCTTCCCATGGCTCTGCCTTCCATGGCTCCACCTCTCTTTGTCGAGCCTCTCCCGGCTCCACATGCCTTCGCTTTTTTCGAGTTGTCCATGGCTCCGCCCACAGAGACTCTTCCCCCAGCGGCTCCGCCCCCCCCAGAGAATCTTCCTCCAGCATCCCCGCCTGCCCCCCCAGAGGCTCTTCCTCTAGTGGCTCCGCCTGCTCCCCCAGAGACGACTCCTCCAGCGGTTCTGCCGCATGACCCTTCCCTGTCCTGTGGCCGCCTCCCTGGCCTCCTGACCTCCTGACCCTGTCTCGGCCCTGCGGCCACCTCCCAGACCTCCTGACCTTGTCTCGGCCCTACAACTGCCTCCTGACCCTGTCTCGGTCACAGCCAGGCGGTGTCTTTGGTCTCCTGACCGTGCACCTGATCTGCTCTGGTCTGCTTGGTCTCTTGGCCGTCCGCCTGATCTGCTCTGGTCTTCTGGGTCTCCTGGCCGTCCACTTGATCAACTCTGCTCTCCTGGCCATCAACCTGACCTGTTCTGGTCTCCTTGGTCTCCTGGCCATCTGCCTGATCTGCTCTGGTCTGGGGGGCGACTCATTTATTTATTTTCTTAAATGTAAGAAATTTTATATAATGTTTCTTCAAGAATCTTCAAGTACCTAATGCTGATGATCAAGGATTTTTTATAGATCTTGAGGGAATGTTGCAAGCCACTGGCACCCCTCATTATATAATATTGGGAGGAGACTTTAATCTTTTGATGGAGATCATAGTGAAGCAAAAGTGTGTAAGACCTCTAGAGCAACATTGACACTTCACAGGATGTGTAAAACTCTTGGTCTTACAGATATTTGGAGACTTTTAAACCCATGTGGTAGGGACTATACATTTATTTCATCAGTCCATAAGATTTGTTCTAGAATAGATTTTTTTTTTATATCTAAGTCCCTCATTTCATCTGTTGTTGATTGTTCAATTGGAAACAACTTAGTCTCAGATCCCGCCCTGTTGAGTTTTGAGGTATTGCCACATATGGAGAAAAATAAATCATATAGTTGGCACTTTAATGTATCTGTAAAGGGATTTAGACGGGCAAGGAGGAGGCGAGAACCAGCTTGGCAATATAAATAATATTTAATGGTTAACTTAAACAAAAGACAAACACACACATGAAGGACATGTCCGTAAACAATCTCTCTCTCCCACACCACCGCCCGCAATCAGCCTTATCCCTCTCGGAGGCTTAATTAGCCTGATAAGGGACCGGGTGTGTATAATCACGACCCGGCCCTGCCACAGTATCCCTCTCACAAAATCTTGATTTCCAAGAAATGTTAATGGATAAAATCAATGTTTATATGGAAACCAACTGGTCCTCAGTATCCTCTGTGGGTGTGGGTGTGGCTTGGGAGGCAGTTAAGGCAGTTCTTAGGGTTCAGATTATACAGTATGCCTCATTCATCAAAAAATCCAAAGCACGAGAACTTGTGGAGTTGGAAGGGACTATTAAAAGTGCAGAGGCAGAGCTGAAGCACCAAATGTTTTCTGATGGCCTCAGAAAATTGACCCAATTGAAATATAAATATAATACTATTTTGTCACGGAAGGTGGAGCTTTTGGATATTCAGTGCAAGACAGTCATACTTTGAGTCGGGGGACAAAGCAGGGAATCATTTGGCTATATATATATATATATATATATATATAAAGCAGAGAGAGAAATGTGCTGGTGACAAAATATTTACCCCAGCCACTGATATTAAAATTGCTTTTAAAGAATTCTATATTTTGTGGAAACCATTAGAACACCTAAACTGATGACGGAGCAAAATAATTCTCTTGATTCTGTGATAACCTTGGTGGAGCTAAGTGAGGCAATTAAGGCCTTGCCTGCCTGGTCATTATATGTACAGAAACTGAAGCGATCCCTTCAGAACACTCTCACCACCCAGAAATCAGTCCATCTGAGCCCTACTAATTTCACTGGTATGTACACTAACATAAAGTGTAAAGAATAGCATAAAGCCAAGGTACACAAAATCTAGCCCAATCCATCTTCATTTTGTGGCCTCTTACATGCCTGAATGGATGCTTATTCAAATGTGCCCTTATAAGTCGTGTGATAATTTGGCAGTACACATTTTTGGAGAACCTTTGTAACATAGGATGTGTCTCATCTTTATGTCTTGAAACAGTATATCATGAACATGAATATAACACACATAACATAAACACACATGATGGTCAGCTGCCTGTAAACAATCGCTCTCTCTCATGCACCACCATCCGCAGTTGGCATTTATTCCTCTCAGAGGCTTAATTAGCCTGATAAGGTACCGGGTGTGTAGAATCACCACCCGGCCCCGCCCTCCGCCCTGTCACAACATAGTAGGGATTTTTTTTAAATGTATCTTATTCTAAAAACTCTAATAATTAAAAGATTGTTAAAATTCCTTATAGGAACATTATGGATGAAAGATAATTATCCTTTTAAGAGAAAATAAGGCTTTGACATCATACATTTACTAAATCAAAATTCAAAACTCATCTCAAACTCAAAAAATAGTGATTGATTGATTAAATAATGCAATGTTGAAATCACCAAGATGAATTTGTTTAAATGATGGATCTTTAATGGTGTACAATGCTTAGTGAAACACTGAGGTGACAAAATAATGCATGGTGTAAGAATTTGTTATTATCAAAGATAAGAAAGTGTCTCTCTAAAACAATACATACAAGTTGTGTCACAAAGCAGCTTACATATTCACTTTAACCCTCTGGGGTCTGAGGGTATTTTGAGACCTGGAGAAGTTTTGACATGCCTTGACATTTGTGCTTTTTTAAGTTGCTTAAAAACATATTAATGTCTAATGTCTGATTACTGTATTCGGCACAAACTGGGATACAATAATATGTGAGCAACATGCATGTACAGGTTTGTATTTTTGAGAAAATAAAGTTTATGCGTGGTTTTGGAAAAAACACAAAATTTAAGTCACTGAAATAAGTGCATATGACACATACTAAACATTTGTCCACAAGACTTTTGAGAACTGGATCTTGTAGCCTAGATTTTTGCTACAAAATGATGTGAAAACCATCCTGATCACTCATTCACACAAAACAGTATAGTAATTTCACTTTTGTAAGACACTTTTAGTGTTGATAGGTAATATGCGAGGGGGCGTGCACGATCATGAATATGGATGTATTTCACACCTGAGGATACAAAAACCCCTCCCCTGGGCCTATCAATGAGGGATAGAGAATGAATGTTAGGAGACTTAATGATCCAAACTTAAAAGTTTTAAGTTAAAAGAATTAATCTGACTATATGTTTTTACATAAAGACTTTACTTAATTTTAGACCTACACTACCATTTAAATTAAGTCTCTTCTGCTCACCAAGACTGGATTTATTTGATCCAAAATACAGAAACAACATTGATATTCTGAACTCTTTTTACCATTTAAAAACAGTTTTCTATTTAAATATATTGTAAAATGTAATTTGTGATCAAAGCTGAATTTTCAGCATTATTACTGCAGTCTTCAGTGTCACATGATCCTTCAGAAATCATTATAATATGGTGATTTTCTAATATGGGCATATTTAAAGTGTATTTTATTTATTTAACCTGAACACATATTTGCAAACACAAGCTTTGTTGATGAAAATGAGGCATTTTAAACACTAGATAAAATCTAAACATTCATATTATTTTTATATCATATTACATATAATATTTAAATCATACAGCATACAATTTAAATACCTGTAACTAAAACTTGCTTATTAGGACATATTTCAAATGTCAATACTCTGAATCCTGGCTGGAGATTCTGGAAACAGTACCATTAGTAAAATATGAACATGTTTATATAAAATAGCATGTCACCTAATGAAAACTAATTGAAAACTAGTCCGAAATTGTATCCTTGGCTGAATCAAATCTCTTTTCAAAATACAAACGTTCATATGAGTCCCGCTCTTCTTCTGAGGAAAATGTAAAATCTTCCATAATATTCTGGAGCTTTCTCATCTGTGTATCGTTGCAAACGCGCAGAAAAATGAATGAAAAGTGTTTACAACCTCACAGTCGGTGTACATTTGCGTTGATCATCTCAGCACATTAGCGTATGAATGGCGTGCTTTGCTGGTGGGTGGGATCACATTACAGATAATGAGATGGACCGGTAAAAACCGTACATCGCTTTGTTTCAAACAGATTGCATTGCAGCAGAATATTTGTTTTAAATTTTACATTTTAAGCTTTCTTTAGACATATGTTTCATCATCATTTACACCCATCATCATGAAGTGCTTCGAGAGGCTCATCATGAGGCAGATTAAGACCCAGCTGCCCCCCTCACTAGACCCACTGCAGTTTGCGTATCGTTCAAACCGTTCAACGGACGATGCCATCACCACAACCCTCCATCTGGCCCTCACCCACCTAGACAATAAGGACTCATACGTTCGAATGCTGTTCATAGATTTCAGCTCAGCATTCAACACAATCATTCCCCAGCACCTGATTGGAAAGCTGAACCTGCTGGGCCTGGACACCTCCCTCTGCAACTGGATCCTGGACTTCCTGACTGGGAGACCTCAGTCAGTCCGGATCGGGAACAGCATCTCCACCACCACCACACTGAGCACTGGGGCCCCCAGGGCTGTGTGCTCAGTCCACTGCTGTTCACTCTGCTGACTCACGACTGTGCAGCAATGCACAGCTCGAATCACATCATCAAGTTCGCCGATGACACGACCGTGGTGGGTCTCATCAGCAAGAACAACGAGTCAGCATACAGAAAGGAGGTGCAGCGGCTGACGAACTGGTGTAGAGCCAACAACCTGTCCCTGAATGTCGACAAAACAAAAGAGATGGTTGTTGGCTTTAGGAGAGCACAAGGTGAACACACTCCGCTGAACATCGACGGCTCCTCTGTGGAGATCGTCAAAAGCACCAAATTCCTTGGTGTTCACTTGGCGGAGAACCTCACCTGGTCCCTCAACACCAGCTCTATCACCAAGAAAGCCCAGCAGCGTCTCTACTTTCTTCGAAGGCTGAGGAAAGCACATCTCCCAACCCCCATCCTCACTACATTCTATAGAGGGACTATTGAGAGCATCCTGAGCAGCTGCATCACTGCCTGGTTTGGGACTTGCACCGTTTCGGACCGCAAAGCCCTGCAGAGGATAGTGAGGACAGCTGAGAAGATCATTGGGGTCTCTCTTCCCTCCATCAAAGACATTTACAAAAAACACTGTATCCACAAAGCAACCAGCATTGTGGACGACCCCACACACCCCTCACACAAACTCTTTACCCTCCTCCCGTCTGGCAAGAGGTACCGAAGCATTCGGGCCCTCACGGCCAGACTGTGTAACAGCTTCTTCCCCAAGCCATCAGACTCCTCAATACTCAGAGACTGGTTTGACACACATGTGTCCTGAGTTGCACTTTAATTACTGTCACTTTATAACTGTCTGCTACCTCAATAACTGCTATGTGCATAGAACACTATCTCATAGTATGTTATGTTTACATTTTTAGAAACTGTCATCTTTTTGCACTACTGAGTACTGGTCGGCGCTGCACTGTCTATTGTCCTGTTCATTGTCAGTAATTTGTTGTACTGTCCTGTACTTTTTGCACATGTTTGCACGTGCACTTTATATAGGTATATATAGGTAGTTTATATAGGTATTTTATTTCGTTGTGTAGTCTCATGTTGACTACCTATGTTGGTCCTTTGTTGTTTTTATGTAGCACCATGGTCCTGGAGGAACGTTGTCTCATTTTGCTGTGTACCGTACTAACTGTATATGGTTCAAACGACAATAAAAACCACTTGACTTGACATGTTTGTGTTAGAAGAATTCGCGGAGTTACAGTTCATTTTTGTGACGTGTTTCTGAAATATGCTTGTGAACACAGAGACTGCTGAGAGCTCACCCTTTTTATTTTATTTATTTTACAAAAGCAGAAGATTTTGTTGTTATTGTGAATGTACACAAATAAAAGTAGACCCTTTATAGTCTCTAATGATGTCTTACACTTATCTGTATACCCAAAAATGACAGAGTATTTTAAGTTGTTTCTGCTGTAATGACAAAAATATCCAGCAGGAAGCGCCGGCGCGTCCGTCGACCCCAAAGGGTTAATATGATGAATAAATGGTTTAACAAAGCTAATGTTTGGCATTAGTTTTTCAAATAGGTTTATTTTACTAAATCACAATAACGTATTTCATTTTAGCCATAGATCTAACAAAAATGTCTCACAATTTTAGTTTTAACAATGCAGTGAAAATGTGTTTCTAAAACCGTGGATATTGGTTGTAAAGCAAACTCATTCAGATGTTCACTTTTAAAGATAATGAATGAACAGTTTAACCTAGATAAAGTTTAGCAATAGTTTAACAAACATGGTTATGTTACTATAATACAGTAATGCATTTCATGTCATTTTAGATGTAGCTTTAACACATAGACTTAAATTTTTAATTTGAACAAAAGGTATTAGATTGTGAAGCACATCTCTAACATTGTCACTTTTAAAGATGATAAGCAAAAGTTTAAAAAAAGTTTATCATTCCAGTGTTTTACCAAACTGGTCTGTGTTACTGCAACACAATATTCATGTTTATATATTTCTAGCTATATCTTTAATACAAATGTGTTATGTCAACAACGATTTACATTCTCACAACAAATGATTAGTCTTAATTATATCTGTTATTTGTAATATGACAAGCATTTGCTACACTGTCTGATCACTAAATCTTATTACTTTACTACTGTTTTAATTGAGTTTTCAGTGTGTAAAATGGATTTCCCAGTTTTATTAATTGGTAATGAGGAATGTACAGCTTTAATAAGATTGAAATGGCTACCATCACACGTTTTGTTCAAAATTGTGCTTAAGCTCCAACATCCCAAACATTTCAGATAAAGATCCCCTTTGAAATAAAAAAAACTTTTCAAAACACAGTTAGCTTCCTTTTATTCCAAAGTTTAATTGTACCACCATATGAACCATCACAGGCTTCAAAGGATATTTTATTCTGCAAACAATTGGAGTCCTCTAGACGCAGTGGCCACTTCACATAAAGTTTTCTTTGGATTGATTTGATTATTCAATTCTCAGATTCTATATACTAAACGTGAAAACGTTCTACTTTAGAGACCTATTTTAGTCTATTTGTTAAAGATGTTGCAATTCTGTTATTATACATCTCTTGCTGATGTAAATTTTACACACCAGCTTATTACAGACATGCATGTATCAAATACAGAGCCATGATGAGTAATAAAATACATGTTAACAGAAAACCAATGAACCAATGAACAAGTCAAGCCAAGTAAATTTTATTAGTATAGCACCTTTCACAACAACAGATTCAAAGCAGCTTTACAGAAAATTAACTCATTAACAGATGAGAAAACTGTAATGAATCATCATTGTGTAATTAGATAAAATACGCTTGTAATCATGTTTAAAAATAAGTAATTAAATAATAATTGTATTAATAACCCCAGTGAGCAAGCTGAACTCCATAAGATGTTGATTAATGGAGAAAAATAACTTTGGGAGATACCATGTCATGAGTCAGGTTTTTCTTCCTTTTTGATTCTCGCACTCACTCGCACGCACGCAGACTCACACCCACACACACACACTCTCTCTCTCTTCTGCTTCGTTCTGCAGGCCTCTCTCTCTACCCGCACCTGTTAGTCACTGCAATCAGCGCTCGCGCTGTTTTGCTTTGACACCTGTTTCTACTTTTCCCTAAGTGCGCACCCTTTATCTGGTGTTTGTTCTGGTAGATTCTTTGTCGGATTATTGTTGCATGTCACACGTTACCTCTTCTACGACCTTCATGTCTGAACAGTTTAGTGCTTACCCTGTCTTGTCCTGTTTTTCTGGATCAGTCTTGCTTCGAAGTATTATCCGTGCCCTGCCGTTGCTACTGCATGTGAACCTGTTCGGTTCTCTCTCCCCGACTGAGACTTCTACTCCTGTCATCAAGCCTGCTCCAAGGGAGTCCTGATCTGTTTTCTCATCGTGACAGGAGTCTGCTCTTCTCTTTAAGTTACTCTATCCAGTTCTCTGTGCTTTAACGAAAGACTGCCTTTGTTCGTTATATCTTCATTAAAGACTGTTATTTCTGTCATCTCTGCCTTTGGATCCATCATTTTTCATCGTGACATACCAGACTCACTATGAGGGCCAGTTCCCCTCTGGCTAACATCATGAATATAATGTAAGTATTACTTATGTATAGTTAAAGTCATGGTTTAAAATTATTAAACTAAGTAAGTATTAAGGGTCAGTATTTAAACATTGATTTTGTTTGAACTGTAAGATTAATGACCAATGTCTTTGAAGTCCATCCTGGATTAGCTGCAGAAGTTCACATAGATGCAATTGTCCTTGTTAATTGGCTGATGAAGGCTTTTGTTGGCAATTGTTAGTCTATGCATTCCATTTCAAGATTGTAGTCCATCAATAGACCGAGGTGATGCAGGCAGAGATCAGGGATGTGAAACGCTGTTCAATCTGGCTGGTAATTTCGGTGAGGTTCGGTGTGGTCCATCCTAAATCCAAGGTTCAGACAATGGCATATGAAGTATCCCATGTCTTATGGTTTGAGTTGGCATCAGTTCATCCTCTGAAGTCCATCATAATAGACTGAAGTGATGTTTGGCTTGCACCGGCTACATTTAGTTATCATCATTCAGTGACATGTAGCAGTGGAGTCCAACACGAAGCAGGAATGGTGCTGGATCCAGCCAGTTCTGGTGACCTCAGGATAGGACGAGGTTGAGACAGGGAAACAAATAAAATAATATCTGCATAGATGCCATTCAATTTATTGCAGAGATATAAATCATGATCAATGTTTCTGGTTTCTGGTTCCAGCAGACTAAACTAAAGCAGCCTAATTGTGGGTTGGAGGATAAGTTAGGTGTATGCCTGGCTAAATAGATGAGATGAGTCTTTAGTCTAGACTTAAACTGAGTGAGTGTGTCTGCATCTCGAACAGTGTTAGGGAGACTATTCCATAGTTTAGGAGACAAATATGAAAAGGGATCTACCTCCTTTTGGGGATTTTGATATTCTAGGAACTATTAACAGGCCAGAATTTTGCGATCATAATAAACGTGATGGAATATAGCGTGGTAGAAGGTCACTTAAGTACTACGGAGCTAGACCATTCAAAGCTTTGTACGTAGTTAATATAATTTTTAATTAATACGGAATTTAACAGGTAGCCAATGTAATGATGATAAAATGGGGCTAATATGATCATATTTCTTGGTTCTTGTTAGCACTCTGGCTGCTGCATTTTGAACCAATTGAAGTTTATTTACTGATCTTGCTGGACATCCTCCCAGCAATGCATGACAATAATCTAGTCTTGAGGTCATGAATGCATTAATTCGTTTTTCGGCATTAGCAACAGAGTTGATGAATGCTGTTCTACAAACATTGGTAATTTGAATTTCAAAGGACAGATTGGTATCAAATATAACGCCCAAGTACTTCGCTGTTGAAGATGATGTAACAGTACATCCATCGAGAGTCAAATTATACTGTAGTGGCTTATTTTTAGAGTTTTTGGTCCAATAATTGGTACCTCTGTTTTGTCAGAATTGAGTAGAAGGAAATGTCTGGCCATCCAATCTTTTATTTAATTGATACACTCTGCTAATTTCGAGAATTGTGAAATCTCATCAGGTTTTGAAGAAATATAAAGTTGTGTATCGTTGGCATAACAGTAGAAACTTATTCCATGATTCCTGATAATATCTCAAAGGGGAAGCATATAAAAGGAGAAAAGCAGAGGGCCTAAAACTGATCCCTGCGGCACTCCATATTTTGTGTCATATATGACAATTTCTCATTTACATAGACAAAGTGGTAGCGGTCTGCAAAATAGGACCTAAACCATGCTAATGCAACTCCACAAATGCCAACATAATTCTCTAGCCTATTCAAGAGTATGTCATGATCTATTGTGTCAAATGCAGCACTAAGATCTAAAAGCACTAGAAGTGAAATGCAGCCGCGATCAGATGATAAGAGCAAGTCATTTGTAACTCTGATAAGTGCAGTCTCTGTACTGTGATGAGGCCTAAATCCTGACTGAAATTCTTCATATATACTATTTCTCTATAGAAATGAACATATTTGGGAGGATACTACCTTTTCTAGTATTTTTGACATAAACGGGAGATTTGAAATCAGTCTATAATTAGCCAGTTCTCCAGGATCAAGTTGTGGCTTCTTAATAAGCGTTTTGATAACTGCCATTTTAAAGTTTCTTGGGATATGTCCTAAGCATAGCAAGGAGTTAATAATATTAAGAAGAGGTTCTGTTTTTACAGGAGATACCTCTTTTAAGACCTTAGTTGGTATTGGATCTAACAAACATGTTGTGGCTTTTGATGTTTTGATAAGTTTTGTTAGCTCTTCATGACCTATGAGAGAGAAGGATTGAAGTTGCATTTGAGGAAAATTATTAGACACTGTTTTCTGAGGTGCTATGACAGATGATTGCATAATTCCAAAGTCATTATGAAGTCATTACTCTTACTAATGAGTTAGAGAATCACATCCGAACGCTAATGGAGGACAGTGAGAAAAAGAAGCCGGTAGATATTGTTTCGGATGCGAGTAGTACAGAGAGCAACATACACACTTTGGTTACGGATGTAGAGCCCCTGCAGCAGGGCATTTGGGTGACATCTCGGCTGCATACTTGCTCAGCAAAGAGACACCACTCTCCCGTTCCTGTTAGGGTTTCCAATCGATTCTCTCCACTCAGTGATACACCCACTGAGAATCATGTTGAAAGAGCCCTTGTTATTGGCAATTCTATTGTAAGGAACATGGAACTAGAGACTCTAGCCACTATTGTTAATAGCATCAAATCAAATTTACAAGTGCTGGCTAATGCTAAATGTAGATTTTCTAAAATTGTTATTCATGTCGGCACTAATGATGTCCGGCTTCGCCAGTTGGAGATCACTAAAGATAATGTTAAAGAGGTGTGCAAATTTGCAAAAACGATGTCAGACACTGTAATATGCTCTGGTCCCCTCCCTGCTCATCGTGGTGATGAGGTTTATAGTAGATTAGTGTCACTGAATGGCTGGATGTCTGAGTGGTGTCTGAAGAATAAAATAGGATTTATAGACAATTGGAAGAGTTTTTGGGGTAGACCTGACCTGCTAAAGAGAGCAGGGAAGGTGCCGCTGTCCTCTCTAGTAATTTGGCTCAAGTAATTTGGCTCATAGTCTTAATAATGATAGTATTTGACTAACTCGGTCCCAGTTCAGGAAGCAGACAAACTGGTTAATCCGAACGTCTTCTAGCTGCCTTGAGACATCACACAGGTCGCATAAACTACGACACATAGAGACTGTATCACCTAGATATCTCATAGCGACTGTGTCTGTTCCCCGAACTACCAAACACAATACCCTCACTAAATCATTTAGAAAAAATTTGATTAAGGTTAAACTTTAAAAAACAAACAAATTAAAAATACACATCATGTAAAAACAGGGCCACTAAACATTAGAACTCTTTCTACCAAAGCACTAATTGTTAATGAAATGATTACAGATCATAGATTGGATGTGCTCTGTTGACATCTCAAGGCAGCTAGCAGACGTTCGGATTAACCAGTTTGTCTGCTTCCTGGCCTGGGCCCCAGTTAGTCAAATACTATCATTATTAAGACTATGAGCCAAATTACTAGAGAGGAGTGCGGCACCTTCCCTGGAGGGATGAGTCCATCTCTCTTTAGCAGGTCAGGTCTACCCCAAAAACTCTTCCAATTGTCTATAACCAAAATTCCTCTCAGCAGACCGAACTGTCCTTTATAGTCTTCTGATGTCTAATTTCATAGCGGAACTAAGCCATACAGTTATTGAAGTGTAGAGGACAGACTCAATGACTGCTGATTAGAACTGTATCTGCAGCACCTGTGGCAGGTTGAACTTTCTCAGCTGGTGAAGGAAGTACTACCTCTGCTGCTTTTTCACAATGGAGTCAATGTGTGTCTCCCACTTCAGGTCCTGTGAGATGGTAGTGCCTAGGAACCTGAATGATTCCACTGCTGACAGAATGTTTAAAATGGTGTTTAGAATGCTGAGGGTGTCAGTGTTGGGGTGTTCCTCCTAAAGTCCACAATCATCTCCACCGTTTTGAGCATGTTCAGCTCAAGGTTGTTATAACTGCACCAGACAGCCAGCCATTCAGCCTCCCTTCTGTATGCAGACTCATCGTCATCTCAGATGAGGTGTAGGCAGTGGTGTCATCTGCAAACTTCAGGAGCTTCACAGAGGGGTCCTTGGTGATGCAGTAATTGGTGTAGAGGGAGAAGAGTAGTGGGGAGAGCACACATCCCTGGGGGGCACCAGTGCTGATTGTATAGGTGCTGGAAGTGAATTTCCCCTGTCTCACAAGCTGCTGCCTGTCTGTCAGACAGCTAGTGATCCACTGATGGATAGACATGGGAACAGAGAGTTGGTGTAATTTGTTCTGGAGTATAGCTGGGATGATGGTGTTGAAAGCCGAACTAAAGTCCAAAAAAAATGTCCCTGGTCTGTCCAGATGTTACAGGATATGATGCAATCCCATGTTTACTGCATCATCCACAGACATGTTTGCTCGATAAGCAAATTGAAGGGGATCTATAGAAGAACATCCAGTGATGTTCTTCAGGTGGGCCAACAGCAGTCTTACAAATGATTTCATGACCACAGACATCAGTGCGCCAGGTCTGTAGTCATTAAGTCCTGTGATTTTAGTTTTTTTGGGACAGGGTTAATGATTGAGCGTTTGAAGCATTATGGGACTTCACACTACTCCAGTGATCTATTGAAGATCTGTGTGAAGATGGGGGCCAGTTGGTTAGCACAGGATCGAAGACATGCTAGTGAGACGCCATCTGGGCCTGAAGCCTTCCTCGTCTTTTGTGTCCGAAAAAACTGGCACACATCATCCTCACAGATCTTAAGTGCAGGTTGAGTAGCAGGAGGGGGAATGAGTCCTGTAAGCCAGCACTTGTACATTTGATTGGATGTCAGATGATTGAGCTCTGGAAATGCATTTAACAATGGTGGCTAGAGTCTCTAATTCCATGTTCCTTACAATAGAATCACCAATTATTAAGCTTTTTCAACATGATTCTCACTGGGTGCATCACTGAGTGGAGAAAATCAATTGGAAACCCTAACAGGAACAGGAGATTGATGTCGCTTTACTGGGCGAGTATGCCGCCAAGACGTCACCCAGACACCCTGCTGTGGGGGATCTACAGCTGGAATCAAAAGTGTGTGTGTTGCTCGCTACCTGCATCCGAAACAGTATCTAATGGCTTCACTTTCTCACTTTTTTTATTTAATGCTGTGTTTGTTTTATTAATGTATTGTAGATTCATCTGTACTTGGCGTGTTTGTTTTTATTTTAATGTATTGTATATTCATCTGTACAGCACTTCGGTCAGCTTTGCTGTGTTTGAGTGTGCTTTAGAAATAAATGTTACTTACTTACTGACCTCCACTTGCATTCGGATGCATGTCTCTAACTCAATAACCTTCTCCGTCAGCCTGACTAATTCCTTACATGTATCACATCTTTATCCTTCACTGCTGACAGAAGAAGCTATAGTAAACACGTGGCATGCAATGCAGAAAGAAATAACATGAGCGAATGCCATGACTTACCGCAATTGTTTGTTGTTTTTATGGTTAATCTTGTGCAGCAAGGGTTTGAGATCGATGTGGTTCCTGATCAGTAGATGTTTGAAATTGATAGAATAATCAGTGTAAAACAAAGTGGAGAAAAATAATGCACACAGTTGAGACGCGAGATGTAGACAAGAGGGAAAAGAAAAAAGAGAGAAAACTGGATCTTGCTGTAAAATACACGCAGTTTAAACTGTAGAAAAGCAGAAAAACCTGAAGCACCTGGTAATATGGCAAAGGATAAAACAATTAACGTATTAGAATAAGCTACGCTAAGCAGGCTAGCAAGCTACAAACACTTGCCGGCAGCAACTGGAACAGGTGATAGTAGTTGTGACGATGACAACTCTGCAATAGATTTTTTACCAACAAAATATTTTGAGAACCAGAAGACAAAGAAGCAGAAGACCAGGTGGGGAAGAGGCAGATCAATTAAGACTTCCAAACCAGGGCCGGACCACCAGGAACCAAACAGAGCAGAGGTGATTCACATCTCTGTGACTCCATTGTCAACAAGCTGTGTCTCTGTTTTGTCAAAAGTTCTAACATTTGCCCCTACAAATTCCGCAAGTGAGTTCCAAACAAAGGTAGACTTTTTTTATTTTACTGGAATCTCCAACTTCCAATACTCCAAGTCTGGTATCATGCTCATATTATCAAATTCTAATGAATCAGCGTTACACAATTTTGCTGAGAAAAATACACCTTTCAAGGCTTAAGTCAAAATTCATGCCATGTATTTTCAATCCTACTCTTAATTATTTTTCTAAAAACATGATATAGGAGATTGATAAACTTTTTGCTACCAAAAGAAAAAAAGGACTATAATATTTCAAAAGAAGAAACAGAATCTTTGAAATGGCTCTCTAATAATGACAATATTGTAATAAAAAGATCTTATAAAGGATGAGCTGTTATTGTTTGGAACAGAGACCAATAAATCAAAGAGGCTTTGCGACAACTACAGTCTGTTAAAGTTTGTGTTCATTTTAAAATTCTGTTAATTATTTACAAAGCTTTGAATAGTCTAGCTTCTCAGTACTTAAGCAACCTTCTTTCACGCTATAATCCATCACACTCACTACGATCAAAAAATTCTGGCCTGTTAATAATACTTAGAATATTAATAATAATACTTGGAATATCAAAATTCACAAAAGAAGGTAGATCCTTTTCCTATTTCCTAAACTATGGAATAATCTTCTTAGCATCGTTTGGGACTCAGACACACTCTCTCAGTTTAAGTCTAAACTAAAGACTCATCTCTTCAGCCAGGCATACACTTTATTTATCCCACTGCTCCTAGTTATGTTGCATTAGATAGGTCTGCCTGAAACACTTCTCATATTCTATAATTCTTCTTTAAAGTGAATGTCATGTATGCTAATATTATTCTAATTGTTTCCCTGTCTCAGCCTCGGAAAATATATCCTGTGGTTAACAGAGCATATCAGATCATGCTTTGGTCGGCCCGATGTCCTACTCCCACTGCTATGTATCGTTGAGTGATGACTACTAACTGCAGACTGTGCCAGCCAGACATCATTTCTGTCTACTTTGATGGACTTTACAGAGGATGAACTGATGCCATCTCAAACTGTAAGACATGGGAGATACTTCACTGCCTGAATCATGGACCTAGGATGGACTTCACTGGAAATGAACTGCCACAAGCTTCCAGCCAGACTGTGATGCAATCACTGAACCCTGCCAACAAAATCTTGGTGATAGGATGGACTACACTCTCTCATATATGTAGACAATCAATTAATTGTTGACTAAAGCCTTCATAAGCCAGATAACAAAAGACTGTGCATTTGCACAGTTAATTCAGTATGGAATACAAAGCCTTTTAGTCAATAATCTTACAGTTCATACAAAATCATTTAGTTTAAACATTGGCCACCAACATCTACTCAGTTTACTAATGTAAACCATGATGACTTGTATTACAGATAGATAACTAATACTGACCTTATATTCATGCTGTTTAGCCAGAGGGGAACTGGTTCCCACAGTGAGCCTTGCCCTTGTGTTCCTATTCTCCATAAACCAAAATCTTATGGAGTTTTGTGTTCCTTTCCACAGTTGCCTTTAGCTTGCTTTCTGGGGGCCTAAAGACAAATAATATATTTTTAAGACACAATCTACAATCACGTTTTCATTTCATTTCGCTAAACCAATTTCTCCAACAGCAAGATAAAAACATCCACTTTTACGTTTCCACAAAAGGAAAAAATAAAGAGCATTGTGTTATAACAGAAGAGAGAGGATGCCAAATGTACAGTTACTTCCTTTAGCAGTTGTATTAGAAACCTCATTGCTTCTGTGGTAACTAGTATTTTAAACCAATTCTAGGGTAATATAACCCAAAGCATAATGTTATAAATGTACATGAAATAATTAAGAAATTGAAAATATAAAGTTAGCTATATTTGCTACATGCTGATTTTCCACAAACATTTATTTTGACTCATCCCTCCTTTTCTTAAAAACAAAAGAGGTTACAGTGAGGCACATAAATTTGATGCTTATTTGTTTAAAACTCGTGTATTATTTGAGCCATAAAGTTGTTTATATAATCACTTTTACAGTTGTTGTAGGGATTACAGTGTTACATCATCATTTCAACAAAGTTGTAAAATTGGATATATCTTCACACAAGGAAATTAAGCGATTTTATCACACTAAAATCATATTAACATGAATATTGTTTATGTCCAGTGGCTATACGATTGACCCAATTCACTTCCATTGTAAGTGCTTACTCTAACCCAGTGGTTCTCAACCGGTGGGGCGCACCCCCACTCTCCCGGGGGGGCGCGAGTAGGCTACGATGGAAGGGAAAAAAAACTAGTCATTGAGTCGTTCATTCAAACGATTAGTTCAAACGGCCGATTCATCAAGAATGAGACAGATGTTTGTGAATGGGTCATTGAATCTTTGACTCAACCGATTCGTTCACAACACTGAATCATTCAAAACACGATTGAGTATTGCTGTGAGATGCGCTATGGCTATGCTGTGATCTTTGTTTGGATTCATCGGATCTATTTTCGCTGCTAAAATAGACCAAAACAGTCATTATTTCGTCTAAAATGTAAGTGACTTAATATTATTAACTTGTTTGTTGAACTGTCATATGAAATCAGTGTCACATTTTCAATCGTGAGGTGATGGTAAATTAAGTGATGGTCAATTGTCAGCTCTCTTGGTCGTCAGGTCGTGTGATGTATGTTGCTGAACTGTATTCAAATGTTATAAATATAAAAACACCACATTTTGAAATTTAACTGCAGTATGTCAATTTAGTTTATTTGTGTGTGCTGCGCTCATAGACTTTAGAAAGCGAGCTCATTTGTTTGATTTCAACCTGTCTTTGCAAGGCCGCGAAACTCATATTTTGCTCCTTGCAGACAAAGTGCACGCCTTCACACAAAAACTAGACCTCTGGCATGGCCGCATCAGTCGAGGGAACTGCGACATGTTCCCCAGCCTTGCAGACTTTATCACTGATGCAGGCACGTCACACGATTTCTCCTCCCTATTTCAATCAGCGTCTGAGCACCTGTCAGCAATGAGAATTATTTGCTACATACTTTAAAGAGGATTATCGCTCTTTTGCGTGGGTTCGAGATCCGTTTGTGTGCACAGCAAACGAGCTATCAATTGATATGCAGGAACAGCTTATTGAGCTGAAGAGTGACAGTAGACTGAAGGAACTCTTTAGCTCCTGCCCACTTTCGTCATTCTGGGCAGCATTGATGCAGGAATACCCTGAACTCTGTGACGTCTCCTTGAAGATTCTCCTTCCTTTCGCGTCGACATATTTGTGTGAGGCAGGATTCTCAAAAATGACCGCACTCAAAATGAAATACCGCAATCGTGCACAAATCGAGGATGATTTGAGGCTATGTTTATCAAACATTGAGCCAAGAATTGAGGATCTTTGCAAGGCAAAGCAGGCTCAGGTCTCACATTAACATCACCTACCAGCAAGCTTCTGTAAAAAATGCAGATGATGCCTACTATTAGGCCTAGTAATAATAACAATAAATATAGCTGCGAGCAGCGATGGCGGGCCCAAGCCGGTGGCACCGCCACCCCCGTGCCTTTAGGGTCACTGTGCACGATGGGCAATAACATAACCTCGCTTTGACCGTCGAGAAAATGTGTGCTGTAGAGCTTGCATCAGTGTGGGCTCTGCAAAAGTGCGCATCAAGGGCACATATCAACCACAAAGTATGCAAGAATATGTAACGAGGCACACGTGCCAGGTCTTGTGTGTCACACTTGTATAAGGTTCAATATAATTCGATATGGGCCAACTGATCAGAAGATAAGGAGCGGCTACTGGAGAGAGGGAAACAACACAACAGGTAGGTGAAAACCAAGAGCTTTTTTTACTGGTTGGAATCTTGTATTCGTTGAAGAAATTCTTAATTGCAATTTGTCTGGAGCATGTAAATCTCAATACTGTAATTTGACAACATACAATGTATGATAATGCTTACAATCAAATCTCTTTTTTGAAATTCCAGGAAGTTGGACTCATCAACTCAAACAAATCAACTCAATTGACAACAGTTGTCATATACTTTGTATGAAAATGAAATAATAAAATGAAACTTGGAAAACTCAGACTCAGTTTGGTTATGACCCAATAACATTTTTAGAAACAATAAACAATGTTCTCAAAACAACATATTGCAACTTAATAACTCAAATCACTCTTTCAATTTAAAATGTAACAGTCTTTTCAGCCAAATGAATCAAATGTTCAAAATCCACTGAATTGATTCAGTTAGTGTCAGTTCAGAGTCAAATGACTCGGATCAAAAGAGTTTTTGACTCTTTAGAATAGTTCAGTTCAGAATCGATGTCTCTCCGTTCAAAGCTCGAGGAAAAATATGCAAAAACAAAGTCTCGGTCCAATTTGTCCGAAAATGAAAAGGTTTCTCATACCAGTTTCGATGAGTTCAAGATCAAAGTTCAATCAAATGGTCTCCGTGGGTGGCTCGCCTTTTACATACGCTCATATGCGTTGCACGTATCCAGGATGTTGATCACAATTTCTCGGAAGAAACACACATACAACAAAAAAAAAACAGCCTTGCAAAAACACAAGGCAGAACAATAATTAATCTTCCATTCAAACACTTTCATCAACAAATATCATGTATACACTTCAAACAACGTATTAACGTAATATCTTGACACTTGCACACAACATTGTCACTTTTCATCGACTCGTTTGCATCTTCACATGTGATTAGCTTTAGCCCAACGTGCAAATTAACACTAGCTCACACACTATGCACAAGCGGCCTATATGAACTCTAATGTCACACTACTGATTTGCCGCTGCGTCTGCAACAGTTTCTTGTAAAATGTCAAGTCAATAAACAAAAAAAACAACTCACCAAGGCAAGAATTTCACATCTTATTTTGCAAGAAGATAATTTGCGGTGCTTTTTGGCTCCGTGTATCTACATCGGCTTTTATTCTCGACTTCAGGTCAGCTCTTCAAAGTTATCACTTTCACTCAAATGTAATCTTTTGATTGCATTCAAGTTTCTTTTCCTCAATATCTACTTTTTAATGAGGAGTATCTGCTTCGACTGACTCGCTCGCTCTCTCCCAATGTTTTTTGACAGCAGCAGTGTGGCCCGCGCAGTCTCAGTGCGCTGCTACATTGGCTCATTGGAGTGTCAGTCAATGCAGCACGATCCATAATTGGATGAAACACTTTCTCTTCTAAAGCACTCGTTGTTCTCTCTTATTCGCTTTTCTTAATTTTCCCATCTTTTTACACATCTCTCAACTCTTCTACTGGTAGCCTGGATCATCTGGGTTACAAATATCTCAGCTCTGTTGGTCCTTTCAATGTAAGTAAATGAGAAGTGGTGAGAAACAGATCAATAATTAAGTCATTTTTTACTATAAATCTCTACTTTCACTTTCACAAGCTCTTCTCTCTTAAGAGTTCTTTTTCAGTTGTTTTTTTTTTTTGGGTGATTTACTTAAGCATATCACCCCTCCTGAGCAGGGTGGACAATTTATAGTAAAAAATATAAAAATACTATATATACTACATACAATATATACTATTTATCTTTTTCACACCCACACCTATAATATCCCTTCTGAAAGTATGGATTAAACCACTGGAGTGTTATGGGTTGCTGTTATGCTGCATTTATGTGATTTTTGGAGCTTCAAAGTTCCAACAGAGAAATTGTGGCGCTATAACTTTGACTCACAATAGTCACATCCATGCGATCGGCCTGTTACAGCGAACACACTGCTGAAGTTTCATCGAGATCAATTAATGTATGCAGAAGTTATAACACACTTCCTGTTTCTCTTTTCGCGCCATCGTTTCGTTTCCGCGCCACGGCCAAACCGTTCGAGATATCAAAAATCCGCCGGCAATGTACATCCTTGACTTCATGCTGACCGAGTTTCGTGGCGATTGGTGGAATTCTCTAGGAGGAGTATTTCAAATTCCATTGCATGCGTTTTCCAAACAACCCTAAATAGACGATTTCCTGTTGGGCTGGGGTAAAAAGTAAAAGTATGAAGGATATATGAAACGATGAGATCTATATGTGTACCAAGTTTCATATTATTACATGCAAGCGTGTTTGATTTATGGACCAAGTTTTCGGACCCCGTTCCAGGGGGCGCCGTGGAGCCCCCCTGCCACGCCCCGGTACCAGCTTCAGCCCGGCCCTAATGGCCGCGGGTTCTGACCCTTATGCAAAGTTTCAAGAGTTTTAGAGCACGTTAAGAGCCCCAAAAGTGCCCGAATAGTCGTAAGAAAAATAATATTCTAACGAAAACAATAGGGCCTTGCCTTTTCAAGGCTTGGGCCCTAATAAAGCATGGGGCGGGGCGGGGGGCACTGGGGCCCCAACTGCAATGAACCAGCTTTGGGGGGGGCCCAGCTTGCAAAAGGTTGAGAACCCCTGCTCTAACCCATATGTATATTTGTTTTTTGGTAATAATCTTTGGTAGTAATCAACATTATGCCACAAATGCTATCAATTATGCTAAACTAGAGGTGAAGTGGTGGTAACTGACTGGTAAGACCAGAACAAAGAGTGAATGTATTGAACTGAAGAAAGTAAATGTACCTCCTTACCTTGAGAAACAGCTCAGAGTTTATCATTATCTAACCCAGGGGTGCCCACACTTTTTTGCATGATGATCTACTTTTAAACTCAATAAGATCTACCAACTAAACAAAACACAGTTTCATTTTTTTTAAATGCTTGTTGGGACTACTGTATGTATCCCTACATGGAATTAATCTTGTAATTAATTAAAAAAAATATATATATGTAATAATGTTCAATGTTGATATCATTCAGTTTTAACACTAAACCCAAAACACCTACAGCACAATAGATTACAATAGCCAGGGCATTTACCTTATTCTGATGATTTGCACTGAATGGAATCAGACAGTGC
This sequence comes from Xyrauchen texanus, assembly GCF_025860055.1. Classification (NCBI taxonomy): domain Eukaryota; kingdom Metazoa; phylum Chordata; class Actinopteri; order Cypriniformes; family Catostomidae; genus Xyrauchen; species Xyrauchen texanus. Next base: position 40,580,846 of record NC_068301.1, on the reverse strand, counting down.
TGGTAGCTAGTCTCAAACACTGCTAGCTTCGCAATTTCGCGCTCTGTTCTCAGAAGCCCTTGGAAGGAAACATGACTAGTTTTCATGGCAACTGAATAAACAAAAATCTCGCCTGGTCAAAATGTACTCGTCAAGTGCAAGTCAGACAGAAACTAAAAGAAGGAAAAGACATTATATATATATATATATATATGTATTTTTATTTTTTTTTAAATTCAAATTTAACGAAAGCGCATTTAAATTTTGTGCGATCTACCAGCATTGCCTTTGCGATCGACTGGTAGATTGCGATCGACGTATTGCGAACCCCTGATCTAACCTAACCTAAGAGAAAGTGAAAAAAGTAGGACATATTTCCATAGAGTAAGTTCTTTTTTTTTTGTAGTGTACAGTATATGAAAATGACACTAATACAGATACTGACTGTAATTCTGATGAAATGGATGTGATTAAGTGTAAGTGCCATAATGAGTGACCACCTGCTGGACAATAGCAGGATTTAATGGCCAATAAAGTGTTTTCATGTATTTCTGAACTAATATCTTTTGCAATACATTCTTGTTGCTAAAGCACATTTCCTCTCTGATATTTGCCCTATTTTAGTGACCTGATTACTAAATACACACCGTTCCAATGAGGACAGGTAAAAATAGAGACATACAGCAGAGATAAATTGGGCTATACTTCTATATCCAGCATATAAAAAAGGGATTATATGTTTGAAAAATATGAAGGCCATGGGAAAGTCACCCTTTTATTTAGATGATTTATTTTAGTCCATGAACAGACAGGAAATATTAAAGCAATGGCAACCAGCTTATAATGTTCAGCTGTCTCATATCCTACATCTCATATTTGAGCAGTGGTTGGCTGAGTAAAAAGGGAGTTTTAACATGTCTTTCTTGAGTTGTCCATTTATCCAGAGTAATGTAAAACAATTAAGTCTAATAAGACTTAAACAAAACATGTATTATGAACAGTATGGAAAAAAACAAACTCTACATTCTAATTCGAAAATGTCACGACCTGGCCCAGAACTCGGATCTCTGATGTAAGAGCTAGACGGTAATACCACTGAGCCACCAGAAAGCAGGGGTATGATCCAATCGAAACACAGGAATCGATGTCTCAGGTAAGATAGTTTAATAAACAAAAGATGATTACAGAAAACTTCAACAAAGAATCTCCTAAAAATGGAGGTATGACAAAAACACACAAAAAAAAACTCCACGAGGGGAGAAAAGTAGGCAGAAGCAAGAGAACTGCTTGAAATAACTTAAACAACAACCCTAACTTTTTCACAGGGTCTCAAAAAATCCAAAGAACTCAGGTAGCCAGGCAGACATCTCATACAAAGACCAAGTAACCAGGGAGAACAAAGACAGAGCTTAAATACACAGGGGGAAACGAGGTGCAGGTGGAGATGATTACATAAACAAGAGGCCACAGGTGAGTGGAATGACATCTAGTGGCAGAACTAAGGAAACAACAGTCCCAAATGCTGACAGGACTCCCTCCCCTAGGGACGACTCCTGACGTTCCTTCCAGAACACCCCGGTCTCCGGGCATGAAATTCCCGAATCAAGCTGCGGTCCAGGATGTCCCTGGTCGGAACCCAGGAACGTTCCTCTGGCCCGTAACCCTCCCAGTCCACCAGATACTGCAAGGAGTTCTGGACCCTTCGTGAGTCCAATATCCGGCAGACCGTGAAGGCTGGCTGGCCGTCAATGATCCTGGGGGGTGGAGGAGGTCTGCGTGGGGGAAAAAAGGAGAAGACAAAACAGGTTTTAACGAAGACACATGAAAGGTAGGGTTAATTCTAAAGGAACGAGGAAGGTACAAACGGTAAGACACAGGGTTTACTTTCCTGGCAATACGGAAAGGGCCAATTAACTTCTGGGAAAGTTTCTTGGACTCAACTCGAAGAGGTAAGTTCTTGGTAGCCAGCCAGACCCGTTGGCCGGCCCGGAAGCTAGGAGCCCTTTGTCGATGACGGTTAGCCTGATGCTGGTACCTCCTGGAGGTCTGGAGAAGCGCACGTCTAGCCTTCTTCCAGGTCGACTGGCAGCGTCGGATGAAGTGTTGAGCAGATGGGACACCGACCTGTGCCTCATCCTCAGGAAACAGTGGAGGGAGATAGCCAAACTGACACTCGAAGGGGGACAGTCCCGTGGCAGATGATTGGAGGGTGTTGTGAGCATATTCTGCCCACACGATGAAGGTGGACCATGAGGTGGGGTTGTTGGCCACCATGCAGCGCAGGGTGGTCTCAAGGTCCTGGTTGACCGTTCTGTCTGGCCATTAGACTCAGGATGGAACCCAGATGACAAGCTGGCAGACGACCCGACCAATTTATAAAAGGCCCCCCAGAATCGAGATGAAAACTGGGGACCTCGATCGGAGACGACATCCTGAGGAATTCCAAAGATGCTGAAGACGTGATTCATCAGGAGCGTGGCAGTCTCCTTGGCTGAAGGCAGTTTGGGTAAGGGGATGAATCGGGCGGCCTTCGAGAACCGGTCCACAATAACCAGAATGACAGAGTTGCCCTGGGATGGAGGAAGGCCTGTGATGAAATCCAGAGATATGTGCGACCACGGTCTATGGGGGAACAGGCAAAGGGTGCAAGAGTCCTAAAGGCCGCTGGCGCCTCGACTTCCCTTGGCAGCACACTGGACAGGCCTTCACAAAGCTCCTTACGTCCTCCTTGATGGAAGGCCACCAGAACCGCCGATGGAGGAAGTCCAGGGTACGTGCAATACCAGGGAGGCAGGTCAGGGGAGAGTCATGACCCCACTGTAGAACCCGGGCTCGGACGGATCGAGGAACGTAAAGGTGACTTGGGAGACCACCTCCTGGGTTAGGTTCTTGGGCCTCACGTATCTCCCTTTCCAGTTCCCAGCGCAGCGGCGCGACGATCCTAGCCTTAGGGATGGCAAGTTCTAGAGGCCTCTCATGTGACTCAGGAGAGTAAGCTCGGGACAAGGCATCTGGCTTGACGTTCTTGGTGACAGGCCTGAAGGACAGAAGGAACTGAAAACGATTAAAAAATAAAGACCATCGAGCTTGGCGAGGATTGAGTCGCTTGGCCTGCTGCAGGTACTCAAGGTTTTTGTGGTCTGTGAGAACCTGAAAAGGGTGTTGAGCCCCCTCAAGCCAGTGGCGCCACTCCTCCAAGGCGAGCTTCACTGCAAGAAGCTCACGATCCCCGACGTGGTAATTGCGTTCCGCTTCCGACAGGCGACGGGACATGAAGGCGCAAGGGTGCATCCTACCGTCCTCCCCTCTCTGAGAAAGGATGGCTCCAACTCCCGCATCCGATGCATCCACCTCTACCACAAAAGGTCTTTCAGGATCGGGAACTGAGAGTATAGGTGCCGATGTGAAGCGACGCTTGAGGTCACGGAAGGCTCCCTCTGCCTCTGTGGACCAGCAGATCTTGGTGACACCTCCCTTAGTCAGTGCAGTTAAGGGTGCAGCCACTGAGCTGAAGTTCTTGATAAACCTCCTATAGAAGTTAGCAAAGCCGATGAAGCGCTGAACCTCCTTGACTGTCGTAGGGGTAGGCCATTTCAGGACTGCCTCGATCTTCTTGGGATCCATCTCAACATGACCTGGGGTGATGATAAAACCGAGAAACTGAGCATGGGTGACGTGGAACTCACATTTCTCAGGTTTCACATAGAGATGGTTATTCAGGAGGCGTTGGAGAACAGCACTGACATGCCCTTCATGCTCCTCGAGAGATCTCGAAAAGATTAAAATGTCGTCTAAGTAGACAAAAACAAACTTGTTTAGCATGTCCCGGAGTATGTCATTTATTGGGGCCTGGAAGACCGCTGGAGCGTTGGTGAGCCTGAACAGCATCACCATCATAGTGACCCGTGGGAGTGTTGAAGGCCATCTTCCATTCATCCCCTTGCTGAATCCGCACAAGATGGTAGGCGTAACGTAGATCCAGTTTGGAGAAAATGGAAGACCCTTGAAGCAGCTCAAAGACGGATGCCATCAGAGGAAGGGGATAGCGGTTACGAACCGTGATTTTATTAAGTGCCCAGTAATCGATACATGGCCTGAGTCCTCCATCCTTCTTTCCCACAAAGAAGAAGCCCACTCCTGCTGGGGAAGTGGAAGCACGGATGAAGCCAGCCGCTAGGGACTCCTTAATGTACGTGTCCATAGCGATGCGCTCGGGAGGAGACAGGGAAAAGATCCGGCCTCTAGTGGGACAGGTGCCAGGGAGAAGGTCGATGGTGCAATCATAGGAGCGGTGTGGTGGTAAGGAAGTGGCTCGGGACTTACTTAAAACAGCCTGGAAGCAGTGGTAGACACTAGGGACTCGAGACAGGTTGATAGGTTCTTGAGACTTGGGACTCGGTGCTGGGGGACTCGAGAGGGGACAGGTAACCTGGCATGCAGTGCCCCAACTCAGGATGGTTCCAGCTAGCCAGTTGATGCGAGGGTTGTGTTGGTGCAGCCAGGGGTAACCCAAGAGCACAGGAAACTCAGGAGAGTCGATTAGATAAAACTCCTCCATATTTTGATGTTGGAGAACAGTGAGACGAAGAGGGTAAGTGATCTCCGTAATGCAGCCCGGCTCCAAGGGTCTGCCATCAAGGGCAGTAACGGTTTGGGGTCAAGGAAGTAATTGGGTAGGTACTCCAAGCCTCCTGACCAGAGACCGGTCCAGGAAGTTGCCAGCAGCCCCGGAGTCGATCATGGCTCGGACCTGATGTTGATGGCCTTCCCAAGAAAGGGTAACAGGAACAGAAAGCACTGCATTGGGAGGAGGAGCACTAATCTTCCCCATCACAGCCCTCCTGTAACTGGGTGGGGACAATTGTTTCCCGGAAGCTCGGGACAGAGGAGACGGAAATGCCCAGATGCACCGCAGTATTGGCAGCGCTTCTCCCTCATGCGGCGCTCCCTCTCGGCAGGTGAGAGTCTGGAACGCCCCAACTGCATGTCCTCCGGGGGCTCGAGTTACTCAGAATTAGGTGAGAAGCGTGCAGGATAGGGTTGTCTGTTTCCAGACAATCGGGGCGGAGACGTCTCCCGACGGGTTGACTCTCTCTCTCTTAGCCGATTGTCCAGACGGATAGCCATGGTGATCAAGGACTCGAGATCAGTCGCGGGTTCGCTAGTAACTAGCTCGTCCAGAATAGGTCCGGACAATCCTCCCTGGAAGCAGGCCATTAGAGCTTCGTTGTTCCATCCACTACCGGAAGCAATGGTCCGGAACTCTATAGCGAAGTCTGCCGTGCGCCGTGATCCCTGCTTAAGGGTGAGTAGTTGCCTTGAAGACTCCAGGCCACTCACTGGATGGTCGAACACCCGCTTGAACTCCTCCACAAAGAGAGCATATGTGCCACAACAGACATCCTGAGATTCCCACACCGCAGAGGCCCAGGAGAGTGCCTTATCTGCCAGGAGAGTGATGATGTAGGCAATCTTAGAGCGGTCAGTAGGGAAGCTTGAAGGCTGGAGTTCGAACGTCAGGGAACACTAAGTCAGGAATCCTCCACATGAAGAGGCATTCCCTGAAATGTCCTTAGGGGGTAGAAGCTGAGGCTCAGCGACTACTTGGGATCCACCAATGGGAGGCAGACGCGGTGCTGGAGGAGGTGAACTCTCTGGGATCCAGTGAAAAAGCTGACCAATGGATTTCATCACATCAGCGAGAAGGTCAGAGTGTCCGGCCATCAGCTCCTCCTGACGGGTGAGAACCGCTTCATGGCGTTGGTATGCTACCTCATGCTGAGCCATCACGGCCACCAGGTCCTTATAGGTGAGTGTTTCTGGATCCATGAGTGACTTGGTCTTTCTGTCATGACCCGGCCCACAACTCGGGTCTCTGGTGTAAGAGCAAGACGGTAATACTACTGAGCCACCAGAAAAAAGGGGTAGGATCCAATCGAAACACAGGATACGAGGTCTCAGGTAAGATAGTTTAATAAACAAAAGATGATTACAGAAAACTTCAACAAAGAATCTCCTAAAAATGGAGGTATGACAAAAACACAAAAAAAACTCCACGAGGGGAGAAAAGTAGGCAGAAACAAGAGAACTGCTTGAAATAACTTAAACAACAACCCTAACTTTTTCACAGGGTCTCAAAAAATCCAATGAACTCAGGTAGCCAGGCAGACATCTCATACAAAGACCAAGTAACCAGGGAGAACAAAGACAGAGCTTAAATACACAGGGGGAAACGAGGTGCAGGTGGAGATGATTACATAATCAAGAGGCCACAGGTGAGTGGAATGACATCTAGTGGCAGAACTAAGGAAACAGCAGTCCCAAATGCTGACAGAAATGCTATGTGATTCTTATTTATGTAGTTCTTTTAATAGTATTGGTATGGTATGTCCTATAGCCATGTGTCTTAGAAAGCACAGCAACAAGCAACTTATTTAATCCATGTAAAAAGATCCTGAACAATTTGTTTGCTTAATTTTTATATGTACATGTAACATGTTGTTGGTGGGGGGTAATGCATATATGTGAACAACCCAAGTGGTCTCAGACCCATCTAAAAGGACCCAAAAGTGAAACCTCAGGCAACATCAGGAGGTGGTTTGAGTACAGATCGTTTGTGGGTTCGTGGTTCCATTGATTTGTGCGATGTGACAGCGAAGAGGTACCAGTCCGGTTTGCATTTTATGACATAAATACCTTGTGGCTTGCCATACATTACATACTTCATATTCCAGTCACAATTTACTGTCCACATATGGGAATTTTAAGTGAATATAGATATACCACCATGATCACCATGACACGTTATTGTGTCTCCTTTTTCATCTTGTTGTATTATTTTAGCATCTAAAATGTGTCAAAATATGTTCCCCATATGTTCCCGGTTAGTCCTATGTTTCCCCAGTTATTGTTCTCCATAGCGATGTTAAACATTAAACATAGGGGGAACAGACTTTGACAAATGGGAAACAGACTTCACTAACCTAAGGGGAAACATAGGGGAAACATAGGGGAAACGGACTTCAACACTAACCTAAGGGGAAACATAGGGTTAACAGACTTCAACACTAACCTGAGGAGAAAGATAGGGGAAACAGACTTCAACACTAACCTAAATGGAAACATAGGGGAACAGACTTCAACACTAACTTAAGGGGAAACATAGGGTGAACAGACTTTGACACTAACCTAAGGAGAAAGATGGGGGAACAGACTTCAACACTAACCTAAATGGAAACATAGGGGAACAGACTTCAACACTAACCTAAGGAGAAAGATAGGGGGGACAGACTTCAACACTAACCTAAATGGAAACATAGGGGAAACAGACTTCAACACGAACCTAAGGAGAAAGATAGGGGGAACAGACTTCAACACTAACCTGAAGAGAAAGATAGGGGGAACAGACTTCAACACTAACCTGAGGAGAAAGATAGGGGAAACAGACTTCGACACTAACCAAAGGGGAAACATAGGGAAAACAGTCTTCAACACTAACTTAAGGGGAAACATAGGGTGAACAGACTTTGGATAAAAGCGTCTGCCAAATGCATAAATGTAAATGTAAATTTTATTTGCGCAATGGCAAATGATCTTGGTTCATACACACAATGTAAATGACACGCAGGAGTCATGCAACAATCGTGGATATAGTGATTCCCGGCAATGTAAAGCTTCAGTTCGTCCATTTTGTGAGCCATAGATCTTGCATTAGTGAGAAACATACTTGGTAGAGGAAGCTTATGTGGTTGTTTCCTGAGTCTCGCAAGAAGGCTGGCCAGACCACCTCTCTCTGCTTCTTACTCCAGCATACATCTCCCATAGAAGATGGAAAACACCACTCACAAAAACTGTTTCTATTTGGCCCGAAAATGCACTCTCTCAGCTCCAGGACTGCTTTTTACACACTGACTGGGAAGTCTTTAAACATCATGACCTGGCTGTTCACACTGAGGCGGTACTGGCCTACATCAAGTACTGTATGGACAATGTCACAGTGAATAAAATCATCTGGGTTTTTCCCAACCAGAAGCCTTGGATGACCACCCAAGTCTATAAGCTCCTCAAAGATCGGAAAGCTGCTTTCAGGTCAGGTGATAGAGCTCTTTACAGTGCTGCTAGAGCCAACCTGAAGAGAGGAATTAAGGATGCAAAGAGGGACTACAAAAATAAGGTAGAAGATCATTTCACAGACGGTAAACCACGACAGGTATGGCAGGGATTCCAGCACCTAACAAACTTCAGAGGCAACAGCTGTGTAGATGGAAACAGCTCGGCTCCACTAGCAGAGGAACTGAACTGCTTCTTTGCTCGTTTTGATAAACCACAGCTGCAAAATATCACACCACTTCAGTCTACAACAGACTCTGGTACCCCCTCACTCACTGTCCAGGAGCATGAAGTGAGGCAGGTGCTTAGAACAGTGAACACCCTGAAAGCTTCTGGCCCTGATGGCATCCCAGGGAAGGTGCTCAAGGGATGTGCTAACCAGCTCTCAGGAGTCTTCACAAACCTCTTCAACCTCTCTCTGACACAAGATTTAATTCCATCCTGCTTGAAATCCTTCATAATTATCCCCATACCAAAGAAATTAGCCACAGATAACCTCAATGACTATCGCCCCATTGCCCTTACACCGATCATCACAAAGTGCCTTGAGAGGCTGGTGTTGCAACATCTGAAAACCTGCCTCCCCTTCACTTTTGATGAACATCAGTTTGCTTATAGAGCTAACAGATCAACTGAGGATGCAATAGCCATAGCTCTCCATAATGCGCTGTGCCATTTGGAACATCAGGAGAGCTATGTGAGGATGCTTTTCATTGATTATAGCTCAGCATTTAATACTATCATACCGGACATCCTCTTCTGCAAACTCACAGATCTGGGCTTCCCTTTACTCACCTGTAATTGGATCAGAAATTTCCTGACGGACCGTCCTCAGACTGTTAAAATCGGTCCTCATTTCTCTTCCACCCGCACGCTCAGCACTGGCTCCCCTCAAGGGTGCGTGTTGAGCCCAATTCTGTACTCTCTGTATACGCATGACTGCCGCCCAGTCCACCACCAGAACAACATCATCAAATTTGTAGATGATACTACAGTGGTGGGACTAATTTCAAAGGGGGATGAGGCTGCCTACAGAAATGAGATCCTGAGATTGTCAGAGTGGTGTTTAGCCAATAACCTGACACTAAATACCACCAAAACAAAGGAAATCATCCTCGACTTTAGAAGGCACAGGGCAGACCCCGCTCCCCTCTACATCAATGGAGACCACGTAGAGAGGGTTCAAACATTCAAATTCCTTGGCACAACCATCTCAGCAGACCTCAAATGGTCAGCCAACACCACAGCAATCATCAAGAAGGCACAGCAGCGCCTTCACTTCTTGAGAGTGTTAAAGAGGAACAACTTAAAGGAGAAGCTGCTGGAGACCTTCTATCGCTCTGCAGTGGAGAGCCTGCTGACAAACTGTATCTCAGTATGGTACTGTAGCTGTACTGAGGCAGAGAGAAAGAGAATACAGTGGATTATTAACACCGCGCAGAGGATCATTGGTTGCCCTCTTCCCTCCCTGAAGGACCTTTACAACTCCCGCTGCATCAGCAGAGCCAATAACATTGAAAAAGACCACACTCACCCTGGTTCTCACCTGTTTAAACTGCTGCCCTCTGGTAGGCGCTACAGATGCTTTAAGTCAAGGACAAATAGACTCAAGGACAGCTTTTTTCCCAGAGCTATAATTACACTGAATGCACATATGCACTGAACACCTTGGATGTACTAACATCTTACCCAGCACAATATGTGTATTTATGTATTATATTTCTGTGCAATCTCCATCTCTTTATATCTTTAGTTTAGTGTAGTCTTGTATTTGTCAAAATATAATTTTGACAAAACTGTGGCAACTCTTTCTATGTTCTTTTTTCTTATTCTTTGTCCTAGCTTAAACATTTTAATACATCACTTTGTACTATGTATTATTTATTTATCTTTTTATGTACCATGCACCTTATGCAGAAGCTCCGCAATTTCGTTGTATCTTGTGTACAATGACAATAAAGAATAAAGAAAGAAGGAGGAGATGCTTGCGTCTGTCACAGTTCCTCTTGACACTCCCAGCACTCACACCCCACGATCTCCCTCTCCCGAATTCTAATCACCTGCACCTGAAGCTCGTTCCCACATTCATCAACCTGCTGTGAAAATGAGTAATGGAGCATGCTGTAACACAGGGGTACTCAAGTTCAGATGCCAAGGGGGCCACATTTAAACCACATAAAATGTGAAGGGCCACAAATTAGAACTTGCATCGTAAGATTTTATTTATGACAATATTTACCGTTTTACTTATTTAGAAATGCAGTTTATTACCTGTCTTGCTAGTCTTTGTCCTATTTAAAGTAATACTGAACATGAAAAAAAAAATCTGGAACAAAAAAGTGGAATAACAATTGTCTTGCAATATTAAAGCAAAAAATGAGAAATGTATGAGGAAAATCAAAATACAGGCTACTTTCTAAGCCCTGATAAAAAGTAGTCCTTGTTCCTAGTGGGAATTCTGAGTGTGAATTCTTTTTACCAGTGATTTCAGGTCAGCCTGTTGCTCACTGGTAGCTGCTCTAAGACAGTCTGTCAAATGTCTGTCAGTTAAACGTGAACGTTGCTTTGACTTTATTATTCCCATTGCAGAGAAAGCACTTTCACACACATATGTAGATCCAAAGCAGGTCAAGATTTTTAAAGCACACTGACTTAATGCAGGGAATGTGTCTTTCAGAACACACTTGGTCCAGAATGTGTCAATGCTCTCTTCTTTATGTCTCTCTTTAAAGATGGTGTTGTGCTGCAGCTCTATGAGTTGCTCCTCAAACGCTGCCCTTTCCACGCTGAAGGGTTCTGACATGACTGCGACAGACGTAGCCTGTATGTCACAAGCAAATGGATTTTCTGTGAATGCCAGTACAGGTGTGAAGGATTTAACGTCCGCAAATCGGGAGGAAAACTCGTCTTTTAGCTCCCTGAGATATAAACAGTAAGCACTGGGTGAAAATGAGCCAGGTTCTGTCACTTGTGACTGCAGAACAGAAAAGTGAGTGAAATTTCTTTCCTGAAGTTGTTGCTTGAACAAGTCAATTTTCAGCTTCAAATGCAGCCACATCGTTCAGCATCATCGGAAGAATCTTTTGTTTACCTTGAAGCTTACGATTGAGTGCATTTAAATGTCGCGTAACATCAGTCAGAAAAGCTGCATTGTGCATGAATGTGTCATCTTCGAGGGCTGCCAGTAAATCATGTCGGCCCTTCTCTTTCAAAAATATGAGCACAACTGGAAGTAATTCCATGAAGCGATCAAGGACATTTCCACGACTAAGCCATCTGACCTCCGCGTGCATTGCCAAGTCAGGGTATGCGCTTTCAAACTCTGCGACCAAGGAACGGAACTGTCTGTGTTTCAGAGCATGTGCAAGAATAAAATTGACTGTTCGTGTCACTGTGTCCATTGCCATTTTGAGCTCTCCACGTTTGAGCTTGCTGCACAGTTGCTCCTGATGCAGAATGCAGTGGTATGAGAAGAAGGCTGGTATTTCAGAATCTTTTCTAAGTAAAGCGATTAATCCCTTTTCCTTCCCAACCATTGATGGGGCACCATCAGTAGTCACAGAAACAAGCTTTTTCAAATTTATGTTTTTGCCTGGACCATGAAAAAAATTCATCAGTGCGGAGTGAATATCCTCTCCACGGGTTTGGCCTTTCAATGGGAGCAAGGTCAACATTTCCTCGACAAATTTCTCCCCTTTAAGAAAACGCACCCACACTGCTAGCTGTGCAACATCTGTGCTGTCAGTAGATTCATCCAGTGCTAAACTGAAGTACTCTGAACTTTCAATGTCTGTTAGCAACTGTGAAAAGAGATCGTCTGAAATCAATTCTACTCGTCTGGTCACTGTTGAATCAGACAACTGCAGCTTTGAGATTTGCCTGATGATGTCTTCCTTGTTCTTAAAATCCGAAAACAGTGATTCTGCACAGTCCATAAATGTATTTTTGAGAAATTCTCCCTCTGTAGCAGGCCTCTTTGCTTTTGCAATATTCCAAGCAATTCTGAATGAGGCCTCGGTAATATTGTCAGCACTTTTAACAATGCCGCGGAACATGCATCTCTGGGCATTAAAACCAGCTAGCAATGTCTGTACCTTTTGACTCCTGACTGAGCTGCTATGTGGATATGCAACGCTGAAATCGGAATGAAGCTGCTCATGGTGGCGTTGCAAATTAGCTCGTTTTAATACAGCAATTGTTTTTTGACAAATGAGACACATTGGTTTGCCACCTATGTCCGCAAAGGCGAATTCCATTTGCCAATCAGGGTTGAAAACTCTGTTTTCATCGTCAACCTTCCTTTTCTTTGAAGCCATCGATATCTAATGTACAGTACGAACACACAAGATACAGTATGTTCACAAGGTTTAGTTGACTGATGGGGTTTCGCTATGATTCATCGCCGACGAATAAGCTCTCTTAATTTTCGCGGCATCCGTTATAGCACCACAACCTTAAAGGTGCATACCCAGTTTTCTCACGATTTTTGTTATAGCCTTCATGAGCAGATGTTGAGGGCCATTAAATATATATTATCTTTATATTTTAACATTTAACATTTATTGATTATGCCTATAATATATCTATAGGCCTAGCCTACATCAAATGTTCAATTATTTATTAAATGTTTTCTTACATGTTTTTGTACTCAGGGTCACTTTACAAAGTTATTATTCTTAGCCTACTACTAATACCCACTATTAGCCCAGTACATCTAACTTTTAAAGGAATACTCCACCGTTTTTTGAATGTGGGGTTATTCACCGTCTCCCCTACAAATGCATTTTTGTCTCAGTGCATGCATTGTCTGGCAGCGCCGCCGCTAGCTTAGCTTAGCATAATTCATGGAATCCTATTGTCGGGTAGCATGTCAGTAAAAGTGACAAAAAATAAAAATACTTCTTTTGGCCTGCTTATTCACAACGAGTACAAATAGCAATGCAGATCAAGCACAGGCGAAGCACTGATAGGCTACTTGGACGCATAGATATCATGCAACACCTGAAATAAAGCTTGCCACAAAGAACCGGCAAAAGTAATGATTATGCATGAAACATTTGAATTGTTTATCAATAAACTTGTTCTATGTCAGTGGCTGCAAAGATAAAGTTGACGATGCAGCGCATATAGAAATGCACACTTCATATGAATTAGCAAGCAGAGAGTAGGTCATTTCTTTTAGTTTTTAATTGTTTTGTTTAAAAGTAGATATTTAAAGATTTCTATAGATGACAAGTAGTTTATACGCTGAGTTTCAGATAATTTATGAGACACGTTCCAGTTCACGCGCTGGCGCCTCCATGTCCTGATATTGTCTACTATTAGTTTCTTCTTATTTATTAATCCAGGCAAATTTGTTGATGAAACATTGATTAAAATGAAGATAAAATTTATACAAAACGAAATCTTCAAGCAAAAATGACATTCGAAGATCACTAATAATTATTTGATTATTATTCGAAAATCGCACCCCTCCGCCACATGCACGCGCAAATGCATGTATAGGACACACACCAGAGCATGTGAGCAAAGCGGAGCGGTGCGACGCTTATAAGTTAAAAAACTTAAACTTATAAATGTTGTTTTTTAATATCATCTATGTTGATTATATGAAAAGGGAACCCATGAGATGAGTAAAATAGGATCATAAGGTGACCAATATATCGGAGAAAATTTGGAATGGGTCAGACATCATTTTGACTAAAGTTTTGTTTTGGAGAAAGCGAATTTCTTTTTGTATACATTGTATCTTAATTTTAGTCAATGTTTCATCAACAAATTATCCAAAGCGTCTGCGGTATACATGTAGGCTATAGCTACCTACATATATGTCACACGGTCTAATATTTGCGCAACCTTTGAGCTCAAATTATAAAAAAAATGCATTAATTTTTTGCATGACGCGGGCCATAAAATGAATGCCGACGGGCCGGATGCGGCCCGCGGGCCGCCTGTTGAGTACCTCTGCGTACTCAGACTCGATGGTAGTGTTAAACACGGAGGTGTAGTTTATTGAGGAAGAGTGGGGAGCGGGTGCACCTGGGTGATGACTGCTGTGTGCTGGATAGCGGGTAAACCTGGGTGATGACTGCAGTTCACTGGATAGCAGGTAAACCTGGGTGATGACTGCAGTTCGCTGGATAGCAGGTAAACAGGAACTAGACGAAGGAGCAGTAGCGCTTGGATCAAGAATACGTAGGAGCGTTGGAGAGGAGAACCAGGAAGGTAACGAAGTGTCTCCAGGAGGAAGCAGGTAAGAGAGTCTGTGATCGCCGTTGAGACCAGACAAAGAGTGATAGGAGAGTGGGGCTTAAATACTGTGAGGTATGCAAGCCTTCCACGGCCCCTGTCTGCAAGCCTTCCACGGCCCCTGTCCCCCAAGGTAACTCCACGCCTAAATAAATTTTGTGGGGGGGCTAACCCTATCCTGTTCCCAGTGGCCGATTCACTGCTGCATCCAGCAGCGGCCACGGTCAGCGAGCCAGAGCCTACGCCTGCCACGGTCAGCGAGCCAGAGCCTACGCCTGCCACGGTCAGCGAGCCAGCGCCTGTAGTCTCGACTGTCCCAGAGCCAGCGCCTGTAGCCTCGACCGTCCCAGAGCCAGCGCCTGTAGCCTCAACCGTCCAAGAGCCAGCGCCTCCCAAGCCTTCCAAGGCTTCGCCTCTTGAGCCTCCCGAGTCTTCCAGGGCTCCTCCTCCCGAGCCTTCCAGGGTTCCTCCTCCTGAGCCTTCTAGGGCTCCACCTCTCAAGTCTCTCGAGTCTTCCAGGGCTCCTCCTCCCGAGCCTCCCAGGCTCCGCCTCTCAAGTCTCTCGAGTCTTCCAGGGCTCCTCCTCCCAAGCCTCCCAGGGCTCCGCCTCTCAAGTCTCTCGAGCCTTCCAGGGCTCTGCCTCTCGAGCCTTCCAGGGCTCCGCCTCTCAAGCCTCTCGAGCCTTCCAGGGCTCCGCCTCTCGAGCCTCCCGAGGCTCCCAGGGCTCCGCCTCTCAAGTCTCTTGAGCCAGCCAAGGCTCCGCCTCTCAAGTCTCTTGAGCCACCCAGGGCTCCGCCTCTCAAGTCTCTCGAGCCACCCCGGGCTCCGCCTCTCGAGCCTCCCAGGGCTCCGCCTCTCGAGCCTCCCAGGGCTCTGCCTCCTGAGCCTCCTACGGCTCCACCTCCCAAGCCTCCTACGGCGCCACCTCCCTCGGCTCCACCTCCAGAGCCTTACAGGCCTCCGCCTCTAGAACCTCCTACGGTGCAACCTCCCTCGGCTCCGCCTCCAGAGCCTTCCAGGCCTCCGCCTCTAGCTGCCTCCTATGGTGCCACCTCCATCGGCTCCGCCTCCAGAGCCTTCCAGGCCTCCGCCTCTAAAGCCTCCCACGGCGCCACCTTCCTCGGCTCCGTCTCCTGAGCCTTCCTCGGCTCCACCTCCCGAGCCTCCCTCTGCTCTACCTCTTAAGCCTCCCACGGCTCCGCCCCCTGAGCCTCCAGAGTTTTCCATGGTTCCGCCTCCCTCGGCTCCGCCTCCTGATTCTCCCTCGGCTCTGCCTCCTGAGCCTCCCTCTGCTCTGCCTCCTGAGCCTCCCACGGCTCTGCCCCCTGAGCCCCCAGAGTCCTCCATGGCTCTGCCTTCTACAGCTCCGCCCCCAGAGTCCTCCATGGCTCTGCCTTCTACGGCTCCACCCCCAGAGTCCTCCATGGCTCTGCCTTCTACGGCACCGTCCCCAGAGCCTGCTACGGCACCATCTCCAGAGCCTGCTACGGCACCGTCTCCCGAGCCTTCCAGGGGTCCGCCCCTCGAGCCTTCCATGCCTTCAACCCCAGAGCCTTCCTGGGCTCCGCCTCCAGAGCCTCCTTCGGCTCCGCCCCTCGAGCCTTCTATGGCTTCAACCCCAGAGCCTTCCTGGGCTCCGCCTCCGGAGCCTCCCTCGGCTCCGCCTCCTGAGCCTCCCACGGCTCTGCCTCCCAGGGCCCAGCCTCCCGAGCCTCCCTCGGCTCCGCCCCCAGAGCCTTCCACGATACTCACTCGGATCGTCCGGCTCCTCGTGGCCATGGGCGCCCTCGTCGCCAGGTCGCACGCCCCTCTGGAGCGGCTCCTGGAGGGGGGGTAATGTCACAGTTCCTCTTGACACTCCCAGCACTCACACCCCACGATCTCCCTCTCCCGAATTCTAATCAGCTGCACCTGAAGCTCGTTCCCACATTCATCAACCTCACAGTATTTAAGCCCCACTCTCCTATCACTCTTTGTCTGGTCTCAACGGCGATCACAGACTCTCTTACCTGCTTCCTCCTGTAGACACTTCGTTACCTTCCTGGTTCTCCTCTCCAACGCTCCTACGTATTCTTGATCCAAGCTCTACTGCTCCTTCGTCTAGTTCCTGTTTACCCGCTATCCAGCGAACTGCAGTCATCACCCAGGTTTACTCGCTATCCAGTGAACTGCAGTCATCACCCAGGTTTACCCGCTATCCAGCGCACAGCAGTCATCACCCAGGTTCACCCGCTATCCAGCGCACAGCAGTCATCACCCAGGTTTACCCGCTCCCCACTCTTCCTCAATAAACTACACCTCCGGGTTTAACACTACCATCGAGTCTGAGTATCTGTTACAGCGTGCTCCATTACTCTCGAGATGATAGATAAAGAAACATATTTTCAAATGCACATTGAATTTCAAATGAATTCATTCATGCGAAATAAGGGCTTGTTGTTGTTGTTTTTTAAACTGTATGAGTTGTGAAAAGAGCTATACAATTAAAAATGACTTGACCATGTAAAATACATTTGCGGTCTATGCTCTTAATATATGAACAAAAGCAGCACCCAAATTATCAGACCATACCTTCTCATGATGACAAATTTTTGTTAGTAAAGTTAGTAAACTGGGTGTATAGCTGTGAAATAACATGTCTACATCATATTTAGTGACCTTCACTAATTATTGTTTCTGGAAGTCTGGACCAAAACAGATTTTCTTTAACATTTGGACAGACAAAACTTTCAGTACATCACTGGCTCAATTTGTTATTAATGCACTTCAGTCTGGAAAATAAATACTGCATCCATACATATTAACAAAGAATCCTTGAAATACACCTGTTCCCTATTTCTTCAATGCTTACAGAACCGATTCCTCCTCCATTATGTATCAACATAATCCCATGACTATACTGTACTTCTTTATACAGGATTAGACTAATTGCTTCCTCTCACTCTCTCTGTTTTGCTTTTGTCATTGTTCATCTGCTGATCTGTTTGTTGCTTGTATTTTGCCTTTTGTATTTTGTGTTTGCATTATAATTGGAAAAAATAAAGAGAAAATAAAATTAAACCTTGCATCCCTTTTACTTAACTAATCTGTAAGTAGTATATACTACTGCAAATTTGCATTTCTCAAGTAGTAGGCGGTTTCAGTACAATGTCAGGAAGTTAAAGCATATTAAAGTTGCAGAGCCATCCTGTCAAATGCTGTTGTTTCAATCTTCCTTGCTCTCTCTCTCTGACTAGTAATTGTGTTCAGTGTATTGAAGGCATTTCTTGACAGTTCTATGAAAGAGAAACATGTACAACAAGTGTACAAGGCTGGGAAGTGTAAGAAGCTGTCACTCTTGAAATTTCATGATGATGAGATGTCCTTGACATCATGTATTGATTGAGGTGTGGAAGTCAATGTTCATTCATGTAATAAAAGATTCTGCTTTATGCAGCTTGCATGGTTTATAATGGTGTATATTTAATATTTCTATTTATTAATGTAATTATCAATGCATGTATTGATGCTAATATGCTAATGAAAATTGTTACAGTTTTGCTGTAGCATCTTTGTGATTAGAAAAGAAGAATAGCTCTATTTATCTGTGAAAACTCTGTGGAAAAAATAGTCTATAGCCAGAATCAACCCTCTCAAATTTGTTTTCTACTACACCACACTAGTAATAACATATGCCAATGATGTACCACTTTTCCTAAAAATAAATACATTGAAAAACAAATGTTCTGAAAAAAAATAAAAAATTAACATGGACATTTAGAGACATTTTGTCAAATTCTGCTAGCTAGAGGACAAATTTAATTATTTAATTGTAGGAATCGAAGTACCTAAAGCTGGTGCCACACTAGCTGATTTTTCAGGCAGTTTTCAGGTGTAAGCTTAATTTACATAATCGCCAGCCAGTAGGAGAGAGGCGAATCGCACACTAGTGTCTGCCAATGGTTCCAGCATCTGGAAAAAATTGTTCTGTCGCCGGGGCAGGCTCTAGTGTTCTCATCAAGTGATCAATGAACTGCTTTTTTAACTGAAGAACTGACAAGATGTAAAGCTGTTCTGAATATTTTCATCACACTCATCTGCATCACAAATGCAGATTGTAATCCTTTATGATTCTGTCAAAAAAATTTTTTTCTGTGGTTCATCTACAATAAATTGACTAATGAAATCAGAAAGCAGAGGCACTACAGTCAGTTTTTACAGAAAGTCATTATTTATTCACTGAAAGCTGCATTTAGACACACACAATCTTCGGCAAGCCTGGTGGGGATAAACACACAATCACACACATTCACAAGGTAAAGGTACTCCATTAATTAAATTCTAAATCTCTATTACAATAACTTATGTTCATGCGGTACTCATTTTGTTATTTTGGCGAGCTCCACGTGACAGGGAATCAGAGAGAGAGAATTGTGGTGAGTCAGTATATCTGTCACACCTCCACCATGCTTAGTAGGAAAGTGTGTCATACCAACACTGAAGAGAGTAAGATTTCAGCAATGCATCCTCAGCCAAGATCGAGTTGATTGGAGTCTGCAAGTGTGGCACCGGCTTAAACAAATCATGTGTTACCAAAGGTTTCTATGTGGTAAATGCATCTTCTAAGAGATGTTGAAATTAATAAAATGGCACTGGAGCGGTGCATCTCTCTCTGGTGTGTTATATCTCCTCCAGTGAGTCACTCGGCACCAGACCTCTCTTCTTACCACTGCTCACCTTCAGAAAGCCATCTGTGTCTTCACTCTTACCAACACATATCTATTGTGAAAGATTGAAACAATTGAAAAGATGACAAGAACAGTCAACTACTGTAGATTGAATCAGGGAATTTGTTTTGCCATTAAATGATCTGATGTAATGTGAAAAGATATACAATACAAATAAATTCTGTAAAAAAAGTATTTCATTTACTTAAATGTACTTAAGTGACCCGCCCAACACCCCCCCTCCCCCTCCAAACACACACAGAAAAGATAAACATTTAAAATGAGTTTATTTAGAAGGAATGTTACCTGAGCCTCTTTAACAGTCATGTGACCCAGCTCTTTGTTGCCATGGACACCTTGCATCACCTTCCAGACTCTCTCACCTGGGCGCACTCGCTGCACAAAATTAGCTGGGAAGAATCCAACTCTATCACCACATTTACCCTGCACACAAGAGAACAATATGTATCCCTCTTAAAGGTGCTGAAAGTGATTTTTTTATGAAATAACATGAAGAGAACACATTTCATATCACTAATGAAATATCACACCTGTCTCTGTAACAGCCCTAGGCTTGGTAAACAGTGGGGGAATAGATATCCATGGGCTGCAGTCTGATCCTTTGCTTAGCCAATTTAGAAGACCATCTGCCTGTCAATCATTGTACGGGTTCACAGGCCAGCACATACAGTCATATGCTCGTATAAATGCCCATACAGTGTCCTGCTCCCACAAAGCACACAGGATCAGAAAGCAAAATGCTCTGTGAAACCCTCTGCACTCTATCTGCTCCAAGACAACAGTCTCTAGTGTGTGTGTGTGTGTGTGTGTGTGTGTGTGTATGTATCTGAAATATGGGGTTTTGGAAAGAGGGTCGTGGCTAATTCAACGGCTTCTCTGGTAGAAGTTCCAGAATGGCTAAAATAATTTACAGCACATTTAACCACCTAAATGTTTAACATTAAGATACATTTATTGGTAATTATTCAATTTAACTGTGTTGTCTTTTCAATTTGAAAACAGCTACTCCAGGTTTAGGGCACTCTTTGCTTACAAAAGTTACTGAGCAGAATTATGTGGAGGCGTACCTCCAAACATTCAAGATCATTGCGGAGTTTGAAGGCTGGGTACAAGAAAAGTGGGCAACGATCACCTATTACTCTCTCCTGCCCGACTCCACAGCTGACTATGAGGCTTTGAAAGGAGAGATTTTAGAGCATATTGGCTTGTCACTTGTCCGAGCAGCACAGCTGGGTGTTTGAACACAGTGAGTCTATTAGAGCCCAGACATCCAAGCTGGCTCGTATCACTGACTGCTGGCTTCTCTCGGGGCAGGCCACCACTGGGAATGTAGCTGAAAAGGTCCTGGTTGATAAAATTGTCAGAAGCTTGCCACTCAACAAAAGGAAGGCTGGCCGAGCCACACAGGAGAGAGAATATAGGGAGCGGACTCTGTCATTTCCCCAAAGGGTCAACCTAGAGCGGCGCAAGCCAGATAAAACCTATAGCATAGCAATAGGACCCCAGGATGAAAAGGTATGGCTGGTCGGCTGCACCTTGCATGAAGATGTGTTTACTTAAGAGCCAGGATGGACCTCCATCACTGAACATCAGATCCTCATGCCATCTGGGGCCATAATCAGGCAGTGGCCCTACAGAATTCTGAGGCTTGCAGTCAGGCTATCGAGGACAAGATACAGATAAAGCTGCAGATGGGGGTCATAGAAGAGTCCAAAATCCCTTGACCCTATTGTAATGGTTAAAAACCAAATGGAACATACCAGTTTTTAGGAAACTAAATGATATCTCAAAGTTTGATGGATACCCCATGTCCCGGGTCAACAAGCTCATCTACCGTCAAGGGAAGTTCAATTTTATGTTAACGCTGAACCTGACAAAGCAGAACTGCCAGGTGCACCTTAGACCCTGTTTCCACCTGGTATTAAGATGTTAAACGGGGTCTAAACAATTTTGTGATCGGATCACAAAAACCACATACGCTAATCTGTTCTGTATGTGTCACAGCAGCAGTGAAGTGCCACCCCTCACCTGTCAATCAACTGCTGCACTAAAACAACAATTTAAAGTTTGCTGGTAACGAGCATCTTTAAAAGGAAATAACCATCCGATCGGAAAATTAAAAAAGTTGGATACGTACACAATTACAAGAGCTTCATGTATCTTCTTTAGTGTGTCTGATATCAACACAGATGACAAGCATGAAAACCTGATGCACTTTCAGGCAATCCACTAAAATAACGGATAATTCTGCTTGACATTGCATTTGTGCTTGGAGTAAATTTCAATCACATCTGGGAGAAACAGTGTGCAATTTTTTCGTGCTTTCTTTGACTTTTCTGACTTTGTTGTGCTTTATTATCATCCAGTAACATGCTGACAGAGTGATTGATGTATGTCATCATGAAGCAGAGACCCTCCACTCCAAATCCAAACACAAATGGTCACAGGAAACACATTTAAGTGACCAGGTGTAAACAGCAATGTGTCTCACCTGTCTACATGTGATTGGATCACCTGAGATGGATCTTTATACCAGGTGAACACGGGGCCTTACTCCAGCACAAAAAAAAAGTCCTTTAGAAACCGTACTGGATTCTGGCAGTGCTATGCCCTATTGTTTGGCTGCATAGGGCACCTGCCACATTTCAGCAGATGATGAACATCATCTTAAGACCTCACCAACAGTATGCAGCAGCTTACCTAGATGATGTCATGATTCACTATGACCACCTCCTGTGACTCCGGAAGGTGCTGGGTGACCTCCATAAGGCTGGACTCAACCCAAACTCAAAATCAGAAGCACGCTACCTTTGTTAACTTTTAACAAAGTTCCTGATCATGTCAGTGCTTCATTATACAGTATGTTTGAGCAGCACAAATCACAATACGATGCAGGCTTTGCAAAGAAACTTTTACTGAAAGATCAGGCAGTGCCATCTATTCTGAACCAGACAGAAATGCAGCAACTAAGTATCCAATTTCATTAGAATGTTATTGTTGCATCTGTTAATGACTAATGAAGCGGACATTAGGGTCTGCCACTGGGACTCCCTGCTGTGTTGATGGTTCCAGCAATGGAAAAAAGGTCCAAGTGAAGTCTCTTCAAGTGACCAATGAGGTTCTTTTACTGAAGAACTGACAAGATGTCAAGCTGATCTGAACGTCTTAATCGCACTCAGCTGTCTATCATCATAAACATTGATTGTAATCCATAGTGGTTCTGTCACAAAGCGTTTCTTTCCCTGCATTTTTCCCTACAAAAATGACTAATGAAATCAGAAAGCATGACAGTCTGTTTTTATGTGTCACACCCTTTGGCCAAAACAAGTTGTTTTGAGTCTGCCAGTGTGGCACCAGCTTAACTTGAGCTACAGCTGGATACATGATTATCAATCTTTTAAATTCATAGCATTTGTTAGTCTGGACTATTTTCACTGTTGTCAGATTTACATTTTATCACATATATTACATATTACATTTGACATTTATTTATTTATATCACCAAATCTTGGTTGTATGTAAGTACTGGGGAGCAACAGTATCCCATGAAATGAACTCTCAAATCCTAATGGTTGAGGCGCATGACAGAACACGCACTCAACCATGACGTCACTGGGTGTAGAATAACCTCCAAGATCTGTCTGGGCATTGTTTCCAGTGGCATTACGTGTAATGTCTAGATGCAGCTCTGCTGCTCTCAGGTATAGCCTCGTTGCACAAGCAAGTAACGTGCGACTTGCAACTTTGGCCATACAATCTCCATCTCACTAGATGAGTTGAGATTTGCTCTGTTGTAATCCAACCACGTTGGACTGTTGTGTATTTCCGCCATCGTGGGTGAGACCATTTATTCTAATGGAGAGTTTATCCATTATTGAACCAAAGACCGTCGGACAGTTTACGAGCCGTTCACCGCATTTCTGAGTGATAAACTAACAGTTGCCTTTTCCCCCCATGATCGCAGAAACCAGCTTCTGTGCGATCACTCTTCTCTCTCTTGTGCTAACTGCACACACACGCAAACATACCCACACACATTTGGCTAGTAGATAACTTGGCGATAAAGCTCAACTTTGTCTCCAAGTTATCATACAAGTGGAGACACACGCTAAATGAGCAGACACCATTAACCAGCCTCTCCCCACTCACATTCGTGGCCATATTCTCTGGCCGGAAACCTCACATGACGTACTATCCACGAGAACCACGTCCGCCATTTTGTGCACTTCACTCCTTACACACACACACACACACACACACACACACACACAAACAATAACTACCTCTCATGAATTATAGGCTTATTGTGTTGCCATATCTAATAATGTTACTTATTAGTTTGTAGTTGGAAGTTAGAAGTTTATTGACTGCATTATAGTGATTATTAATTTATATTACTACATCAATAAACTTTGTTATACTTTAAGGAGATTTAAAAACACATTTAAGTGATTCTAATCAATGTTCTATTGATTTTAATAGTTAATAATTACCTTTGATAATCCGAAAACTGGACTTCAAATTTCTCAATGCCGACCCGCTGTTTACAAACACGCCATCGGAGCCCTTTGTCTGGGCAGCCCGGCTGCGGAAATGGAGAAGGAAAAGGGGAAAAAGAGCCGTCGTTCTCATCAGGGTAAGCCGTCGTGCATATCGTCCCCCGCTACCCAGTATTCTACTGGCAAACGTTCAGTCTCTGGACAACAAGCTCTGCGAGTTGAGCTCCAACGAGAGACGAGGGACTGCTGCATTATCTGCCTTACAGAAACTTGGATGTCTGCGGAGATTCCAGACTCAGCAATCGAACACGCGGGGTTCTCCGTGCACTGAGCGGACAGAGCAAAACATGTGTGATCAGAGGAACGTAGATTTTTTTAAGTCTTTCTGCTCTCCTGATTGGGAATTTCTCATGCTTCTGTGTCGACCATTCTGGCTACCAAGGGAATTCACCGCAGTCATTATCACTGCTGTGTACATCCCCCCACAAGCCGACACAGACCGGGCACTCAAGGAACTGTATGGGAGTATAAGTGAGCAGGATACCGTGCACCCTCAGCCCACGTTCATTGTGACGGCATTCTGGGCAACGTCATGTGTGGCTGGTGTTTTTACAGACATTTTCAACCTGTCCCTCTCCTTGTCTGTAGTCCCCACATGCTTCAAAACGTCCACCATTGTGCCTGTACCAAAGCAATCAAAAATCACTTGTTTAAATGACTGGCGTCCTGTTCCTCTGACCCCCATCATTAGCAAATGCTTTGAGAGGCTAATTAGAGATTACATCTGCTCTGTGCTTCCCACCTCACTGGACCCATTGCAGTTTGCCTACCGCAACAACCGCTCCACTGATGATGCCATTGCATCTACAATACACACTGCTCTCTCCCACCTGGAAAAAATGAACACATATGTGAGAATGTTAGACTACAGCTCAGCATTCAACACCATAGTGCCCTCCAAGCTTGATGTGAAACTCCGGGCTCTGGGCTTAAACAGCTTGCTGTGCAGCTGGATCCTGGGCTTCCGGCCAGGCAGATGTCAGGTGGTTAGAATGGGCAGCAACATCTCCTCATCACTGACCCTCAAAACTTCTCAGCCCACTCCTGTATTCCCTGTACACACATGACTGTGTGGCAACACATAGCTCCAATGCCATCATTAAGTTTGCTGACGATACGACGGTGGTAAGTCTGATCACTGACAATGATGAAACAGCCTACAGAGAGGAGGTGCACACTCTGACATGCTGGTATTAGGAGCACAACCTCTCCTTCAACGTCAGTAAGACCAAGGAGCTTGTAGTGGACTTCAGGAGGAAAGACAGAGAACACAGCCCCATCACCATTAATGGAGCACCGGTGGAGAGTCAGCAGTTTCAAGTTCCTCTGTGTCCACATCAATGGGGAACTCACATGGTCCATCCACACTGAGGCCGTTGTGAAGAAGGCACACCAGCGCCTCTTCTTCCTGAGACGGCTGAGGAAGTTTGGAATGAACCACCATATCCTCATACGGTTCTACACCAGCACTGTAGAGAGCATCCTGACTGGCTGCATCACCACCTGGTATGGCAATAACACTGCCCACAACCGCAAAGCCCTGCAAAGGGTGGTGCGAACTGCCAGACACATCATCGGAGGTGAGCTTCCCTCCCTCCACGACATATATACCAGGCGGTGTGTGAAAAAAGCTCGGAGGATCATCAGAGACTCCAACCACCCGAGCCATGGGCTGCTCTAAGTGCTACCATCAGGCAGGCGGTATCGCAGCATCAGGACCCGCACCATCAGACTACATGACAGCTTCTTGCCCCAAGCAATCAGACTTTTGAACACTTGATCTCTCACGAAAAATATACATCAGAACTTTTTTTTTAATACACTTTATATTTTTATTTTATTTTCATTGTATATGTATTCTATATTGTGTGTATATTATTATTGTGTTGTGTAATTATGTGTACATTTGATATGTAAATTGTGTTGTGTAAATATGTTGTTTATTGTAAATTGGTATATGTCTCGTCACTGTCATGACTGCTATGTTGCTCGGAACTGCACACAAGACTTTCACCCACAGTTGCAATTGTGTATATGGTCGTGTGACAATAAAGTGATTTGATTGATTTGATTTGAATGCAAACTTTTACATCAATGGAAGATCGCTTTTGTCCTGATATTCCCAGCCAAATTGAGAATAGATGCTAAGGATGGTCATAAAACATTCACATGCCCTCATCAAGCGATGTCCTCCATAAAGTCAATGGAGTGATTAAGTAATTTGCTTGCACTCATGTCGCAGCCGAGTGGACCCGCACACTGAACATTTGCTTGACTGTTTGAAGAATCTGCACACTTTTTTGAGCTGGAGTTTATTTTGTAGAGTAACACACCTTCAGGACTGTTTTATGGATAAACCTACAAGCTCTTTGTGTTTATTCCGCCTATTGGCTGGAGTTTGTTTTATTGATTATCTTTTGCTGTCTAATTCTGTCTCACAACATTTTTATAGAAACATCGGACTTGAGCAATCTGATGGAAAAGTTGTCGCAGGGTCTCAGGGTATATGTCAAATGTTAATATGAGTCTCTCTCCATGTGGAATGTGAATGGTTTGGGGCACCCCATATAAAGGAAGGTTATTTCTCTTCTTAAGCATAAGAAATATGATCTTGCGTTTCTTCAAGAAATGCACCTTTCTCTGCAGGAAGCTGAGAAATTTGGAAAGATATGAGGTGGGCATTTTTTTAATAGTGCTGTCTCGAGTAAGATCAGGGGAGTCATTACACTGATAAGTATACACATAAAATTCAAATGTCTCAAACTGAGTAAAGATAAATTAGGAAGAGTCATTATTGTTTTAGCTGAAATTCAGGGACAAAGTCTTATTTTGGCTAATATGAATGCACCTAATGATGATGATCAGGACTTTTTTATAGATCTTGAATGGATGTTGCAAGTCACTGGCACCCCTCATTATATAAAATTGGGAGGAGAGTTTAATCTTTTGATGGACTCAGTCCTTGTTAATAGTGAAGAAAAAGTGTGCAAACCCCCTAGAGCAACACTGATGCTTCAAAGAATGTGTAAAAATCTTGGTCTTATAGATTTATTGAGACTATTGAACACATCTGGTAGGGACTATAAATTTAATTCCATCAGTCCATAAGATTTAATCTAGAATTTGTTTTATATCCAAGTCCGTCATTTCATCTGTTGTTTATTGCACAATTGGAAACAACTGGAAACATTTTAGTCTCAGATCTGAGAGTGGTGTGTTTAGAGGTGTTGCCAAATATGGAGAAAAGAAATCATATTGTTGTCACATTAATGTATCCCTTTTGCAAAATCCTGAATTCCAAAATATGCTAAAGGCTGAAATCAATGTCTATATGCAGACCAGCTGGTCCTCAGTGTCCTCTGTGGGCAGTGGTGGACAGTAACGAAGTAAATGTAATTCATTACTGTACTTAAGTAGCTTTTTTGCGTATCTGTACTTTACTTAAGTATTTAAATTTGGGGAGACTTTTACTTTAACTCCACTACATTTCAAAGTCAAATATCTTACTTTTTACTCTACTACATTTTCAAAATCAGTCGTTCCTTTTTATTTATGAGTGGATAAAAACGTAACTGTTCAAACGAGCCACCAATCACAGTACAGCGTGCGCGCTTTGTTTTGAACTTGCCTTGGCGGCATCTACTAAGCGCAAACCAGGGGTGCGTTTCCCAAAAGCATCGTTAGCCAACTATGGTCGCAAGTTCCGTCGTTATCATCATAGTTCAACGAGTCGGTGTTTCCCGAAACCATCGTTCCAACGAACATTCGCAAACAGCATCGCAGAATTGTGTGGTTGGAACAACAGCTCTCGACCTGTGGTTAGAAGCAGAGTTTCTTGTTATTATAACATGTGGGCTTAAATTATTATCTTGAGCCAAATAAGCAAAATGACATTCAGTACAATCAGTATCTTTTATTTAGAAGACATACAAATGTCCTTTATGTCTTTTAGTTTGTCAATAGATTTAAAGCACCGTTTTTGAAGAATGCGCATGTGTGAATGTGCTCTAGTGCGTAAGAACGAGCCTATGATTGAATCTGGAAATAAAGCAAATAACTGAGAAAAATATGAGATAGTCCTCAGATGACATGTCCGTAATTTATAGCAAAACATCTAGCATTAATTCGATCGCAAACAGATTAATTAAAAGTAGTTTTTACTCCACCACATGTGTGACATCATTAACCAACGTGGTTGAACAACCAATTTGCGACAATACGGTTTCGGGAAACAGTCGTGACTAGCAAGTTGATTTCTTCAACAGTGCATCATACTACGGTAGTGGAGCAGCAAGTTACGTCGTTGTATGGGAAACGCACCCCAGAGCCGTTAAATATGAGAGTTGCGAACATAGACGGTTGCAACAGTGATCTCGCCGCCGCGCGGTCACGTGATTCGTGTAGCTCTCAATAGTTCCAAACAAATTGGGTTGCCAATGATTTTAAGCGGGGCAGAGAGCAGCAGCTATTATTGCAGCAATTATCGGTAAATATTGACGCATAATGTACATTGCTTATTATGTTGACACTAAAATGACTTGCATATAATAGCATTTTTTTTTCTGGGGAGTAGCAGAAACACTGCATTAATACGTTTTTGTGTTTAATTTTGGAGGGAAATTGGCTGCTCCCATAACATAGAATATATATATATTCTATGTATGTGTATGCTACAGCACACATACATAGAATATATATATATACATAGAATATATCTATATATATATATATTCTATGTATGTGTGTCGTAGCGTGTGTGTGTATATATATATGTGTGTGTGTGTGTGTATATATATATATATATATATATATATATATATATATATATATATATATATATATATATATATATATATATATTTAATGGTGTTGTGCAGGTTTATGTGAATGTATCATAACATTAGGATGTTAATAATTATGACCATAGACACTTGAGAAAAATATATACACTAAATACTGTAAATGTATTATAACTTATGGGAACAGTCCCCTTCCCTCCAAAATGAAACACACAAAAAATTTATTCAATTCAAATATATATATATATATATATCTGACTAATTAACATCATTTTATTAATAGATTGGTGTGCCAAGAGTGACATTAGTCTTCATGTAGACTGAGTTAAGCAAGAGTCTTGTGACAAATTATAATAGGACATTATGGCCATAAAAAAATCATAGTACTTGGATACTTAAGCACATTTGAAGGCAAATACTTTTGTACTTTTACTCAAGTGAATGTTTAAAGGCAGCACTTCTAATTTTCCTTGAGTAATATTTTACCTTGAGTATCTTTACTTTAACTCAAGTACATGGTATGTGTACTTCGTCCACCACTGTCTGTGGGCATGGCTTGGGAGGCATTTAAGGTGGTTCTTACAGTATGCCTCATTCACCAAAAAATCCAAAGCACAACTTGTGCAATTGGAAGGGAATATTGAAAGTGCCGAGGCAGAGCTGAAGCATCAAATGTCGTCTAATGGCCTAAGGGAATTGACCCGATTGAAACAATTTTGTTGCAAAAGGTGTAATTTTGGCTATTCAGGGCAAGACAGTCATACTTTGAGTCAGGGGACAAGGCAGGGAAACTTCTGGCTATATATATTTATAAAAGAGAGAGTTTATTTCTACCATACACTCAGTGAAATTAGCTGGTGGTGAAATATTTACCTCAGTCATTGATATTAAAAATGCTTTTAATGAAATATTAATCTCTATAGTTACACATCTTTGTCTACTGATGAGGATATTAAAAACTTTGTGGAACCAATAGAACTTTCTTAACTGATGACCGAGCAAAGGAATTCTCTTGATTATGAGATAACCTTGGAGGAGCTTGGCAAGGTAATTAAGGCCTTGCCTACAGGCAACGCTCTAGGGCCAGGGGGCTTTGTCGCTGAATTATTTCGATCTTATGCTACAGAACTGGCTCCACTTTTGCTAGAAGTTTATATAGAATTATTAAAGAATGGAAAGCTTCCTCCAACCATAACACAAGCCCGGATCAGTCTGATTCTTAAAAAAGATCCAGTAAATTACATAGTCCGATTGACAAATGTGGGCTAGGTCTACCCAAAATTTTCTTTTATTATCATGCATTCAGGCTCAGACATTTGGCTCATTGGTCACTTCCACCTGAGCCCCTCCCTGGTTTTGGTATTGAACAGGAAGTTATTGCCCCTATTTCAACATTGCAAAGCCTTTCTATCAAACTAACCAGAGAAGTTACACCCCGTTATTTCACATATGGCTGAGCCCAAAATTATGTATTAATAAGTCCCCTTTCTGCTGGACAGGGTGGATTGTGAGGGAGGTTAATATGTTTGGTAACATTTATGAGAATTGTGTTGAGTGTTGAGGTCCTTTGAAAATATGGTTCAACATTTTGGGATTCCCAGGTCTCAATTCTTTAGGAATTTACAGCTGCGCAACCTGCTCTGTACTATTTTTGGGAGTAGCATACACCCCCCCTAAAGTGGCAGACACTTTGGGAGTGGTGATTACTGCTTTTGGAAAAGGTATTACTCCCTGCTATTTCAGAGCCTGGGGTATGGAGCTTTAACTTCGATCAAGAGATTATGGGAGAAAGATTTAAACTTGGTCTTGGAGGAGGAAGTGTGGGCTAATATTCCAAAAAAAGTCAAGTCTACATCTAGAGACCCTAGAGAGTCCCACCTGCTGGTGATGCCAATCAGAAGATGGGGACAACACTCATGTTTTTTGTGGTGTGTAAAGATCCAAGAATTTTGGTTGAGGGTTCAGAGATTTATATGTGACGTATTGGGCACTCAAATTTCATTTTGCCCCAGACTCTGTATTTTAGGCAATGGGATGGTCATTAATATAGGGAATAAATACATAACAAATTGGGTCCTAGCCAGTGTTATGATCGGCAGACAGATTATTTAGTGGATGGAAGTCGGCTGGAGCCCCCTCGTTTCAAGAGTGGCACACAGAGATGGGCATTTGAAAGAATGTCATATAGAAGGCTAGGTAACATGGATTTATTTCATAAAAATGGGGCAACTATTTAGCCTTTTTATAAGGTTCTCGGAGAGGGGCAGTGGAGGCAGATTTGTAGTTTTAAATGTATGATTTTTAAGTGTTTCCGCTTGTCTGTTTTAAAAAAAAAAAAGTTTTATGCGTGTGTGCTTTCATTTTGAGTTGGACCACTGGATGTTAGTATTGTGTGTGTGTGTGTGTGTATCATAATTTGACACTGTGTGTGTATGTTCTGTTTCTTCAATCCTGTTTTTTGAATCAATAAAATGTTAATATATAAAAAATAATTGTTATGTACTTATACAAGAATAACAAGAATGAAATTGGCGTCCAACATTAGGAAATCAGGCCCTTCCTATCAGAGCATGCTACACAACTCCTCGTCCAAGCTCTTGTTCTATCCAGGATGGACTATGTTCTTCTGGCAGTCTTTCCAGAATGTACTGTCAAACCTCTGCAATTGATCCAGAATGAGGCAGAGAGAGTAGTCTTCTCGACCCAAAGAGAGCACACAGCAGGCCTCTCTTCATCAAATGGCAATGGCTGCCAATAGTTGCTCATGTTAAGTTCAAGGCATTGACGCTTGCTTACATAACAACCACTAGCTTCGCATCCCACTATATAAACTCACAACTTCAGACTTATGTGCCCTCCAGAAGCCTGCATTCTGCTGGTAAATGGTGCCTCGTGGTGCCATTTCATAAAGGCACAAATTCACTGTCCCGGACCTTGACTATTAAACAGCACCTTTTTCGTGAACACCTAACCCATTCATACTAACGCACTACCTTCATGTTCTTTAAAGGAGACCTATTATGCCCCCTTTAACAAGGTGCAATATAAGTTTCAGGTGTCCCCAGAATGTGTCTGTGAAATGTCAGCTCACAATACCCCACGGATAATTTATTAAACCATGTTAAAAATGCCTCATTGTGTTCCTTGCCACAGTCGCTTTCAGCTTGCTCACTGGGGTTATTAATACAATTATTATTTAATTACTTATTTTTATACACAATTAACAATCGTATTTTATCTAATTACACAATTATGATTCATCAACATTATAGACATTATAGTTTTATTGTCTGTCAATGCCTGATCTTCTGCAAAGCTGCTTTGAAACAATGTGTGTTGTGAAAGGTGCTATACAAATAAAATTGACTTGACATGACGACTCTTTTTGGGTGGAATCAAAAACACACAGATTTTGTGTGTCTCTTTAAATGCAAATGAGCTGCTGCTCCCTGCCCCCAACATAGCTCTGGTCTCCGTGAATACAATCAGAGAAAATGGTAACTTTAGCTGCATTATCCGTGGAATCAGCTAACAAGCAAATTCAGCTAACAAACATTCACAAAATATAAAGTGTGATAATTACATCTTCAGTATATAAAGCTGGAAGACGAACAGTTGGTACTGATCCATGCTTGAGAATCAACTTTTTTTGAAAATCCTGCTTTATATTGACACTCATTCACAAAGCAGTCCTCTTTCTCTCTCTCTCTCACACACACACACACACACACACACACACACACACACACACACACACACACACACACACACACACACACACACACACACACACACACGTTGTGTTTCCATGTTTTATGAGGACTTTCCATAGATATAATGGTTTTTATACTGTACAAACTTTATATTCTATCCCCTAAACCTAACCCTACCCCTAAACCTAACCCTCACAGAAAACTTTCTGCATTTTTACATTTTCAAAAAACATAATTTAGTATGATTTATAAGCTGTTTTCCTCATGGGGACCGACAAAATGTCCCCACAAGGTCAAAAATTTCGGGTTTTACTATCCTTGTGGGGACATTTGGTCCCCACAAAGTGATACACACACACACACACACACACACACACACACACACACACACACACACACACACACACACACACACACACACACACACACATCCTTATTACTCCAACAACTTGTTAGAAACAGACAAAGCTGTCATATCTAGTCCTAAAGTGTGGTTTTCAAATTAGTAACAGAGGTTTGGACACATCTGTCCAAAAAAGTTTTTTTTGGGACAGTCCTTTTTTTCCTCCCTTTTTATTTATTTACATGTTCATTGAACTGCTTTATAAAAGTAATATCACAGAATTGCAGTCATGCTGTATTTGTCCATCTATCAGCATGGCTATGATTACTTTCGGCACTTGGCCTACGGCCGAATCACTGCCATGCTGAGAGCTTGATATACAGCACTCTTGCTCATATGATACTGCTTAAGCATGTATTTAGGATACATATAATGTTAGCAGTGAAATTAGCCTTAGCAAGACAAAGATGTCGGCCAATTTATTTCAAGAACTTTTAAAGGTAATTTCCATCAGCAGCATTTCAATCATTGATAGAATTCTGTTAAACACAATACAGAATTTGAGATGTGCTGGAATTGACACAGTGGTGGGAATTTTCAGAAGACATTATTCTCCTGTGATGCATGTACATACACTGTTGGACATTGTTAGTAGAAAAATTTAATAACCTAGTGAGAGTTTGTAAATTGTTTTAAAAAGTGCCCAAGGTAGAAGAGAACCCTCGGGCACTAATGTAATATTTCTTAAAAAGTTTACTGCTGTGATATTGTTGAGGATAAACTACTTACCTTCCACCACTCTTCATTAGAATCATCAATCACCTGAACTCTGTCACCTGGACTGTGTTTAAAAGAGATACAAAATTATATATGTAGGTGTGTTCCAAACCATCTGACACACATCACATAGACTTATCTACTTGTATGTGTATTTGCAGAATTACTGTTCCCTTCCCATTTGTAAAGAATGTGTGGTCTGGTGCTTGAAGACATTATCACAGACACACACACACACACAATAGACTCACTGTAATTCAAGGTCATTTTGCTCTTGAGGGAGGAACTTGTAAAGCGCAACATAGGTATGAAAAGAGTGAACTTTAGGAACCTGAAGAGGGAACACAGAGAGCGCTTATTCTCTGTTTTCATATATTTGCAGGATGATCAGATCATGAAATTAAGAAATAATGCAAAAGTTAGTGAGGCATGAGAGTTAATTCAGTTTATCTCCATTTAACAATTTGTGCCATAACTGCTGAAAGACTATTACAGACTGAACACAGCAATGTCACTGTACCTTTGATATCTCCTCCAGCTCAGAGTTCACATTCTCAGGAACACACACATCTGTGAATTAAACAGACACGGTGTCATAATGTTTGGAACTGTATTACTATCTCTCTATTGGAATTTGGTATGTGTGGCAGCGGGGGCATGGTCAAGCGTCCATCCGGAGAGAGTGAAAGCGGTAAGGATGCTTGTACCTGAGCTAAATTATGTATAACACCTGTTTATAATGGAGAGAGCGATATATAAGCAGCCACATCACCAGCAGTGAGGAGGAGACTGGGTCAAGAACCTTACTGTGGAAGTGGTAAATTAAAAGTTATCTACCTGTGTTGGAAGTATCCAGCTCCAGTGTAACAAAGAAGGACAACTGGAACTGGATTCTTCCAACATAGATAGATAACTTTTAATTTACCACTTCCCTGGTTTACAGCTTCACAATAACTTAACAGCTTCACAGGCACGTAGTCACAAAAAAACATTTGTTTCACATTAACATCTCAGCTTCAGAGTAAGGCTCTTGACCCAGTCTCCTCCTTGCTGCTGGTGACGTGGCTGCTTATATTTTTCTCTCCCCGTGCTCACTGGAATTATAAACAGGTGTTTGTGCCCTTACCGCTTTCTCTCTCTCCAGACGGATGCTTGACTAAGTATGCTGCCACAGTATGGTAGCATAGTTGCTCTCTGTGTTGTATTTTGCTCTGTTCAGTGTTTCTTGTGCCACCATATCTAATGTGCTGCTATTCTGCAGTTCAACTCAAGGCTCAATCATTCTTCAATATCACAATTGGTCTTTGCAATCTAAAATCTAATTAGTAAAATCAAATGTTTTAATTTAGGTCTTACATTATGATTTAGTATTTACATTTTCATGAAAAATGTGTTTGCCTATGGCCCTTAGTCAGAGTAGTGCCATGTTTAATTTTTGAAGCAACAGAATTACAGTCTGTTCAAAAGGCTGAACGGTTGTTTAAAGTGGTGTTGATCGTTCAGCTGACAAAACATTGAATATACATCTTTCCAAAAGAACTGTTGTAAACAAATACCTCCAGAAATAATTCGATGTGATCTTGGACCTTTATACAGATTTATAAAGTGTGTACCATTGTATAGACTATAAGGGGGCTTTCACACTAGCACTTTTGGTGCGCACCCCGGTTCGAATGACGTCAGAGTTCGGTTCGTTTGGATGATGTGAACGCTGTCTTCCGAACTCGGGTGCGCACCCGCGAACCTTACTCGGGTCCGCTTAAAAAGGTGGTCTGGGGTACGGTTCATGTGAACTCCAGTACGGTTCGCTGCTGATATGAACGCAATCGAACCAAACCGCGGAAGTGAACCGCTATTGATGACGTATAATGTGGTCGTCAGTCTCACACGTGTCACTTTCAAAATGAGCGGAAAGGGTTTACTTGCGATGCGTCGCGCGCGTGTACACTTACCTTGACTAAAAGCGGGATTGACGC
Organism: Xyrauchen texanus; assembly: GCF_025860055.1. Lineage (NCBI taxonomy): Eukaryota > Metazoa > Chordata > Actinopteri > Cypriniformes > Catostomidae > Xyrauchen > Xyrauchen texanus. The sequence continues at coordinate 40,545,615 of NC_068301.1, read as the reverse complement.
ACACGCACTGCAAGCAGATAGATGATTTCTGCTTGCCTTCGCAAAAATTGTCTTCGGCGGACAGCCCGCTGTCTTTGAACGATTTCAGTATTTTTGCGGCAGACAGACGCTAAGTGTGTTTCTGTATCTTGATGTTGAAAACAAAACCAAAGGTTAAAAAAAGAAGAACAAATGTGAACCGAGCAAGTCTATTCATTGAATTTTGACGCTTTTCATTTCAGCGGTTATCAAGCAACACGATTACGCACCAGCTGCAGCTTGATGATGCAAGCGTACCGCGGTTCGGATACAAATATATAATGTGAACACAGTCCATCGGGGGGAGGGGGGAACAATCGAACTCAGGTTCGGAACAGGCAATCGAACCAAGTGTGAAAGCCCCCTAAGTCTCTGTTTTCATCAGCACAACATTTAATTTGGCATCTACCTTGACTAAGAGAAACTATAATCTAAAGAATGAAAAACTAGAATAATCTATAAAATACAAATCATTACAAGGAGTGCGCTCAAAATAAAACAAAATATGTGTTATTTACCATATAGCTGTCATATAAATCTTTCTATTTATAATGATCATTGTGTTGATTCTCTCACAGTTCTCTGTGTTTTCAGTCAGTTTCTCCTCCTCAGACACAATGTCATTCTTCTGCTGAGTTTCTTCTTCATCCTTAAAAACACAAACAATGTTTCACACAATAATGAAATAAAACATGAGATGAACATTCAGGAAAAAATCTATTGTTTGGAAACAGAATTAGAGAAACAAATCATACAGAAATGCCCAAAATATGAATCAATGAAGAATTTATTTGAAGAGGTTAAAGTTCAAGCTAAACTTGTAATAAATCTATTGTTGATTAATATTAATATTTAATATAGCTGAGGATCTCTGAGGAGCTTTCCAATGACACCTATGGACAAACACATGGTGAGTACTCATCTGCATTAAAGGTGCACTCAGTCATTTTTTCCTCATTAAAAAAGTTTAACTCCAAAAGACATGAATTGTAATATTGCTATATATGTAGGAAATCATGAGCACTCCCATGAAAATGAAGACTTAAGTCATATCAGGAACCTTATAAAAGCTGTTTTATTCTACATGGAGAGGTTCCGCACATGGGGGCTGCCATGTTAGAATCACTTGACCATCCGAATACTACTCGCTTAATCCCAGTCCTGTTATTGGACACTTTCACTCATTGATTAAAGTAATCATGGCTTACTGTGAATACTAAATTCTACAATGGTATCAGAAACTGAAAACTATAGATTTTAAATTATGCTGCATCCATGCCACTATGTGTCAGTGGAAGTACAAGATGATACAAAGACTTAGTGAGTGTACCTTTAAAGAGACGTCAGCATTTCAGATCTGTATTAGTACACACACACACCCACACACACACACACACACACACGGTATATACACACCAGGCTTTGGGTTGGAGATTCACAAAAACTACCAAAACTGGATTGGCCGGTCTGGGAGAGAGAGGTTCCAAAGCGCAGTGTAGCGTACACTGGATCAACCTGAACTCTTGACCCTATCACATCACACACACACACACACACACACACACACACACAAAAATAATGAGCACTGTACTTACACACTAAATCTATTCACACACATAGGCTTACACAGAACTGTATTCATAGCTGTGAGTAGGTAGAATGTATACTATAAACAATCCTTTCCTTGAGAATAATGCTGTTCTTTATTCTATACTCCAAATCAAACATTGGGCCTCATTCATGAAACTTTCATAAATATATTAAATTCTGAGTAATTTGCACATAAATTAGACCTTTCCAAAAACTATCCACCGGATTCATAAGTGTTTGTTAGTAAAACGTGTGTATGTTAGTGAAATCCAAACATTCGTAAAGAGGGGGCATGTGCTTGTTCATTCACAATTATCATAATCCACGCCCATGAAAACGCAATATGAGGAACCTTACTTACTAAGGCTTTTAACATTAATGCAAAACAGTCATAAAATAGTTTTTATGAATGAAGTGCCTTCATATCATAACATTTTGATTTAGCAAGCACAATAGCATCTCAAAGATGAAATGAGGACTTACTGTCATTGCGTGTTTTTGCTGTCATTGGAGGCTCTTTTGTGATTCAAACAGTCAATAACCAAGTCAATAAAAATGGTTTGACATGACTGTAAAAACAAATTTTAGTTCAAGCCAGCAGAAGGATGTCCAACACCATTAACAAGCTCTGGTTCAGTTCGCAGCACATCACCAGCATCATCTGTGAAATGTCTCAGGCAAATCATGATGGTAACAGTGAAATACAGTACTAGCAACTGGAAGAATCTTTAGAGAAAAGCTGTAAGATTACAAATTTGAAAGCTATACTTCAGTGTGCAGGCTTCTTCTATATTTTCCCAGCTGTACTATACTGTGTACGCACCTGCCCGTGACATGCATTTATTTAGGGGTTTAACAGCATTAGCACTGACCATACGTTATCATCTGAACACGATATACTGATGCCTATTCTAAATTATGACACCTAAATTATAGAGCTCATATCAAATAATAATAATAAAAAAACTATCCAACCAGTCACATTAAGAGGGCATTCATTTCTTCAAGAAATATCAAACACTTATGCTGACATTTGTTTTTTTAATTTATACTTTGAAAAAATAGGAAAAATAAATTCAAGCAGTAAAGAAAAATTTCTAATCACGTATAGGCTATATTGTTTTTTAAAAAGTAGCTTTTTTCAACTAAATTGTTATTTTTTAAGGTTAATTTCACAAATGTTATTATTAGTAAATTTTTTATTACTTATTCAAATTAACTTCTGTCAAAATTAATTTATAACAGTTTGCCTGAAAGAACACGATGTGTTCAGATGCGTTCAGAAACGCACTGTTTACACATGGTTGGGAGCAGGTGTAAATTTAATTCATTTCAACTAATGTATTTAAAATAAGAAAACTTTCAGAAATCCGATAATGTTTGTCAGAATGGCTTTACGAACAATTTACACAAATATTCGTTCTGCTTGTGTTCAATAAATCAGGCCCATTGTTTTGTCGGTATCCCACACATACTGTACCTTGTGTGTTAACCACACATATTTGATCATTGGTCAGCAAAGGTGAGCTCACGTTTCTTTTGAACATACCAGACTGAAAAAAAAACACAAAAGAAAAGATGAATCTTACCATAAATATAAATACTTAAGTATAAAGTTTAGGCTATACCATATTAGAAACTAAAACCTAGACATATACACAAATCACATAATGATGATGTTTTTATAGATACTGATTTAACAAGTGTTTCCCGTCTGTCGCTCACTTCGACGTTGTGTCAAGTGAAGCGACACTAGGGGACTTCCTTGAAGGCCTCGGTTACCTCTGAACTTGAGAAAAGGCCAATGAGAATTTGGCAGACAGAATTTGCATGTCCCTCCTCCAGACATAAGGGTATAAAGTGAGGGAATCATGCATCTGTTCATTCAGATTTCTTCTTCGGAGCCGAGCAGTTGTGCGATCAGCGAGCTGAGATCACTTACTGTTCCACTCACCTCTGCAGAGCGTATGCTGTTGAATCTATGGTGCATATCAGCGGCTTTCTCCCTCTCTGCACCTGGCCGTTTCGACAGCGCTGGTAAAAAAGTATTCATAAAAGAGTTTATTTTCTCTAAAAGAGCAATACACAGCTGGCATTGAACATCCTTTTCAGGACACCCCTCTCGCCCCTATGTAGTTCCTTGATGCGGTTGATTTCTCTCCGCTCCTGACGGTCATAGACACTGCCCTCAGCCCACCCCCCCCGTGTCGCTCCCTCTTGCCACAGGTACTAGGAGGTCCCCCAGGTGGACAGAGTGGTTGCAATCCACCTGTGTCCCGAGAAAACCGCCACCTGGCGGGATCACCCCTCCAAGGCCTGTAGGATGACGTCGTCACTGACCTCCAAAGCCTACATTGCCACTGGCCCTCCTGCAGGTTCACCAGGCCAAGTCACTGAAAGATCCACATTTGGGTAGTCCTGACCCCAATGTGTTGCAATAACTGCGCTCTGCGACCGACCACGCCCTCTGGGCCACGAAGGTCACTTGGGCAGGCAATGGCCATCCTCATGGTCCAGGAACGTCACCTATGGCTGAACCTGGTAGAGATGCGGGAGGTAGACAAAGCTCTCTTTCTCAATGCCCCCATCTCCCAGCTCGGTCTATTCAGCGACACCGTTGACGACTTCGCTCAGCAGTTCTCGGCGGTGAAGAAAAAGATGGAGGCCATTTCCCACATCATGCCCCGCCGCCATTCCACCGCCGAGGGCCGGTGTGCGGAGAAAGGTAAGTGCTTCGAGTCCTCTCTCAGCACCAAAGCCTAGGGATGCACTTTTGCCTCCTGATGCCACACTACCTGCTCTGCCCCGCTGCGAAGCCTTGCCAGGTATGTTAAAAACGAGTGTGCCTTTAGTGACCCTCCCATGGAGCTTGGACGCGTGGCTCTCACTTCCCAACCCGTCATGCTGGCTGGCCAGGACCATCCGACTCAGCTACGCGATTCAGTTCACCAAGCCCCCACCCCCTTTCACCGACATCCGCTTTACCTCTGTGTACGTCGAAGACGACAATACCATGCATGCAGAGACGTGTGGGTGCTGTGCAAGGTCAGGGAGGACAAGGAACAAGTCACTCTGTTGGCCCCCTACTGGCCCACACAGACTTGGTTCTCAGATCTCACGCTCCTCACGACAGCCCCTCCCTGGCAAATTCCCCTTGAGGAAGGACCTTCTTTCTCACGGACGGGACACACTCTGGCATCCGCGCCCAGACCTCTAGAACCTCCACATCTGGCCCCTGGACACAAAAGATCTAAGTGGCCTACCACCTGCTGTTGTAGAAACACTCCCTCTACCAGGCAACTTTATGCCCTGAAGTGGCGCATGTTCGCAAATTGGTGTTCTTCCCGATCTGATGACCCGCAGAGATGCGTAGTCAGGTCAGTACTCTCGTTTCTGCAGGAGAGGCTGGAGGGAAGGGTGTCCCCCTCCACCTTAAAGGTTTATGTAACCGTCATATCGGCTCACCACGACGCAGAGAACCCCCTTCGAGCCGCTAGAATCAGTCGAGCTCTAAGCCCTCTCTTTAAAGATGGCCCTCCTGATCGCACTCGCTTCCATCAAGAGGGTTGGGGACTTGCAAGCGTTCTCTGTCAGCGACACTTGCCTAGAGTTCGGTCTTGCAGACACCCATGTCATCCTAAAACAGCGACCGGGCTACGTGCCCAAGGTTCCTACGACCCCCTTCGGGGACCAGGTAGTGAACCTGCAAGCGCTGCCCCGGGAGGAGGCAGACTCAGGTTTTTTGTTTATGTGTCCGGTGCGTGCTATGCATACCTATGTGGACTGCACACAGAGCTTTACATGTTCTGAGCAGCTCTTTTTTCTGCATTGGTGGACAGCAGAAAGGGAACGCTGTCTCCAAACAGAGGCTTTAACACTGGGTCGTTGACGCCATCGCTTTGGCCTATCACACCCAGGCCGTGCCTGCCCCCTTTCAGGTTCGAGCACACTCAACGAGAAGTGTGGCATCCTTGTGGCCACTGGCCAACGGCACCACCCTAGCAGACATTTGCAGAGCAGAGGGCTGGGCAGCACCCAATATCTTTACAAGATTTTACAATCTCAGGGTTGAGTCGGTCTCGTCCATGTAGAACTCGGGAATGCAGAACGTCTGACCGGGTGTTCCGCTTGCACATAGCACCTTTCCCCTCCACTGAGGTGATCACGTGTGCTCTTTTCCCCCAGGAGATTCCACTAGATTCGTGCTCCCTGGATGTTCTTCCTCCCTAGCCCTCTGGTCCACGAATTCAGCGGAGGAATTTCCGAGAGAAAACGCGCGGCTGGCACGGCCTGCTCCCATGCTTGGCACGTCGCCTACCCTTCAGGATGCCGGGAACCTAAAAAGTTGATGGCGATTTTTGTGGGCCATTTGGGAAGTATATGTGCAGTCTGTTGCTTTGGTACGCAAATGCCTGCCTGCACCTGCATCAGCAGCACACATACACGGTTCAGAGCATGGCGTGATTGAATAGGGACCCCTAGTGTTGCTTCACTTGACACAACGTCGAAGTCAGCAACAGACAGGGAACGTCTAGGTTACTCTTGTAACCTCCGTTCCCTGATGGAGGGAACGAGACGTTGTGCCCCTCTGGCCACGACTCTGAACCGAGCCACTGCAATGGCCGAACCTTATTCTCGGCTCCTCGGTGCAAAACATGAATGAACAGATTCCCTCCCTTTATATCCGTATGTCCGGGGGAGGGACATGCAAATTCTGTCTGCCAAATTCTCATTGGCTTTTTCTTAAGTTCAGAGGTAACTGAGGCCTTCAAGAAAGTCCCCTAGTGTCCCTACACTTGACACAACATCTCATTCCCTTCAACAGGGAACGGAGGTTACAACAGTAACCTAGACGTTTTCATAGAAATCTGGGCTGACAGACTATGCAAACTCAAAAGTAGTTACATAAAATATCTAAATAAAATTAAATAAAAATCCTTCCAGTATGTCAGTAAATTAACTGAATATTGGCTCCTCTCAAGGTTTCATCCTCAACTACACTACACTACTTTGTAAACATTATGTATTGTATTGTGAAAAGCACTATTCCTTTGAATTGAATGGAATTTAATTGTAACAACAATTTTTACTTAAAAGGTCACTTGAAATATATGAATACATGAATACTGTAATATATTTGCTTATGCTTATACTGTTATTTGTTAACATACTATCATGCTGTGTTCAATGTCCCATGAACATACTGTGGTGCCTGTAACACTGCATTACCTGTAAATAATCCATGTCATATGTTGTACTACCATGTACTTAGCACTACATCTTGTACAGTTTGTAGAACTTTATATATAATCTTTGTACTTATTTTATTCCATTACTATTTCATCTACATTTTACTTGTATGTGCAGAGTATATATTGAAGCATACACTTTTTATCATAGTTTTACAGACTATCACAAAGGAAACATACCTTGCCTAGACATGGCTGTTGTGAGAGTTCAGAGAGGCACCAAAGATGAACTCCCATCTTACATGTTTTACAGCGCAGTCCCTGTTTAGAGTTGCCTAAAAACAGACATAGGAAAGGGTATATACTGTATATGAGTATATAGGCTTCAGAGTAATTAAACTATTTTATTAAGCATGAGCTTCCTCTGTACTCCACCTCTGCTTAAATGACAATTCTCAACATCACAAATTCCCACCATCCACCTGCTTTTCTCTGCTCTCCTTTTTCACTCATCTCTCAGAGGCTGAAATCTCTAAAAATCTCCTCTCTAACCCTCCTACCATATCAACAAATGTTTCTGCACCAACCCACTCAAGGGCATCATCATACCCCAAGGGGGCACCAAAAAGTTGCCAGATGCCATTCCTAACACATTAAGCGTTTTTAAGGTCCCAATAGCAGTCGTGGAACACTCTTCCCATCAAACGATCGCCTCAAACCCTGCCCCTGAAGATCCAAGTCTCACTTTAGCTTCTTTCCCACTGAAAAGTCACCTTCACCAAGCTATATCACTATCCAAACTTCTTTCCAGAGACTTTGGCATTAGTGTATATTTTCAGTCTATGATTTTCTAATGTTATTTAGATTGCATAATCTGTGTAACAAATCTTTACACAGAGAGTAGCACGAGCCTCCACACACTTTGAGTCTGCGGTGTCATGCACAACATGATAAGATGTGTGGACTGACTGTCTCAGAAGTGGAGGCAACAGAGAATTGTCCTCAGCCATCAGGATTGTGGTGAGTTACAGTGCCACCACGAAGACCTAGTAAGTAGTGGCAATTGGGCATTCCAAAATTGTGGAGAAAAGGGGCTAAAAAAAAAAAGGTAAGGCAGAATTTCACAAAATCATTCATAAACACACACACACACACATACATACACCTTAATTGATGTGTGATCAAAATTACCCCACACTTTGATGTCTTGTGTTCGGTCTACTACATAATTGTAGCTGGCTGCATGGTCTCAGAGGCACCACACATCACACCAGCTACCCCAGAGTTCAGTAATGCCTCATCTCTGAGCTCGCTCCTGGAGGTTTCTGAGGTTCCTATCTTGGCCAACCCAGAGTCTGCTGCAGCACCTCCGGTGGCTTCTGTTCCTTCACCACCCCAGTGGGTCCTGTTGTTGCACTTCTCCCTGAAGCCGGCCTTGCCATAACTGAGGCAACATCTGTGGCTGAGTCTGATCCCGTCTGCTCAGGTTGATCCACTGTCAGTCCCGCCAGGCCATTATCTCCTTTCAGCTCTGCCTGGTCCCCTGTACCAGCCTAAGTTCTCCACCTTGGTCCCCAGTTCTGCTGGTTACCCTGTGTCCTCTAGTTCTAATAGCTCCGCTGTGCTTTCCAGACCTGCCATCTTCCCCTTGGGCTTCAGGTTCCCAGATCCACCTCATGTGTAATATATGTTTTTTTCTAATAATGTTTGATATTAGGAAACAAACTGGACTAGTTTACCTTAAAATATTACTAGATATGACATAAATTATTCAGAGCCTGATGAAAGGAGTACAATATCTGTGAAGGACTAAGAAACAAACGCTTTTACTATAAGCACATTCCCAACTCAATAAAATGGTCTACACATTTACAGTCCAAATATTATAATGAGCCATATAGAAATAAGGTGTTAATTAGCAACTTGAAGTAAAAAAATCTGTTCAATTCAGAAGGTTTCAGATGCTTTGATGATCAAAATTAACTCATATGCAATATAAACATGAAATGGAACTACAAAATTACATTATGTACATAAATACCTTCATGTAATAAACCAAATTCATGTGTGTGCACGTGAGCACATCAGCCATCACCAAATATAATTTTCTTTTGAGTTTTCAGTGCCTGTAAATTATTCTGACCATTTGTCAGATTTCTTTCCTGTCAATTTGTTGTAGTTTTTGTTTTGTTTATGGATGCTCCGATCATTTAACCTTTTATCAGGAGCTTTGTGATAACTGGTTATATGTAAGCTTTCTGCTCACTGTCACTGTTAACTGAATTTCCCTGTTGGTAATACAATTTTTCCCTAGTTTTTGCTGATGACATATTGTAGGTTGGATAATTGATAATCAAATAAACATCAAAATATTTTTTTTATTAATTTTAAATAGGCATTATACAAAATATTCTCTATATTAGGATAGATAGCCCAATAAAGGACAAGGCTTATGCTGCATTCATGTGCTATTACAATTATCATAAATACCAGTATCTCACTCAGAAGTTGCACATAAACAAGCCCTTAATTTGTAATTACAACTGGGAAACTCGAAGATCATTTTAAAACCTTAGTTTCCGAGATGAGAGGAGTCATAAACTTTCAAAGTGGTGGAGGAGATTACGGTTTCTATAGTGAATGAAAGGTTTTATTAATTGTCCTAAATACAGCTAATTGTTAATGATTGCCATTTTGGTCATATTCATTTATGTATATCAGCAACCATTGCTGTATTGTTGTTCATTTTTACACAGTGAAAGTAGCTTGCATTTGCCCAAAGTTCCAGTATGGTCAGCAAGCTATCTGAGTAATATATATTATGGTGTAAAAATAAAAGGTCCTCATAAATGAACTGGGCGGCATCCATATTTCCTGTTCTGTCTGACAACAAAGCACATAAATGTGACATACTCATAATTACCATGAAGTGGGTAGTAAGATAATTCCGATTACACCATTTGGCCAGTTTTCCCCACACTCCCATGAGGATATGACAGTGATGATGAAGTCTTAAAGGAGCCGCCCCACCTAGCAAATTGCATTGAATCAATGTTAAGTCAACGTTCATTCTTTATTTTCACATAATTACATACTTTCAATACAAATCAATATTTTATGTCCATTTATGTATTTATTTGATTAGTAGCCGTGTGATAAGTGCAATAACGTACAGTCAGCCGGTTGTTATAGCAAAATAAACCATTACAGGGTGTTACAAGACATGATCCTCATCACCCTATTAGGGTTTATTTTGCAATAACAACTGACTGACTGTACATTATCCCTTGAATACTGTATATGGCCTGCAGCAGTCTGGAATTCTCATTAATGTGTGTTTCATTCATTGATGATATTTAATTCCTGTTGAGCTTCAACAATAAATTTCACCATACAGCAATTTGAATACATATGCTAAACTCTATATTAATGGCACTACACATATTTAATACTTTTCAAACGTTATATAACTCATTATCTTTGACAGCTCTTTCAACACACTGTATATTGATATACTTATCAATGAAAATAGACATTAAAATTCCTATCTCTCAGGTAGGTCCTTCAAGGTAGCCTGGAGAGGTGAGGTATCCAAGCCACATCAACTACTTTCTGGGGTACCTCAGGGATCAGTGCTTGGGCCACTTCTCGTCTCTATATACACAACATCACTGGGACCCATCATTCAGGCACATGTTTTCTCATACCACTGTTATGCCGATGACACACAAATCTACTTCTCTTTCCAGCCCAATGACACCACCGTGACTGCTCGAATCTCTGCCTGCCTGGCAGACATCTCGGCCTGGATGAAGGAACACCACCTGTAACTCAATCCATCCAAAACCGAACTCCTGCTCTTCCCAGCCAACCCTGCTGTTGAACACAACATCGCCATGCAGCTGGGTTCAACTACAGTAACGCATTCAGAAATCTAGGGGTAACCATTGATAACAAACAAAATTTCACATAAAAACATCTCAAACACCGCAAGATCATGTAGATTTACACTCTACAACATCAGGAAGATAAGACCCTTCTTATCTGAACATGCCACACAACTGCTTGTTCAGTCACTTGTCATAACTAGACTGGACTACTGTAACGCTCTCATTGCAGGCCTCCCTGCATGTGCAATTAGACCTCTGCAAATGATCCAGAATGCAGCAGCACCTCTTTGGTCTTCCAAAGAGAGCACATGTTACCCCACTCCTGGTCTCTCTCCACTGGCTACCAGTTGATGCACGTATCAAATTCAAGGCTCTGATGCTGGCATACAGAACAGTCACTGGGTCTGCTCCAACATACCTAAAATAAATTCTGCAGAGCTACACACCCACTAGAAGCCTAAGGAACGTCGCCTTGTTGTACCAACACAAAGAGGCACCAAAACACTTTCTCAGACTTTCAGCTTCATCATACCACGTTGGTGGAATGACCTCCCCAACTCCATCCGTGAAGCAGACTCACTCTCTGTCTGCAAAAAACTACTCAAAATGCATCTTTTCCAAGAGCACTAAACTAGTCACTAACAAAAAACTAAAAATAAATAAATAAATGCATAAATAAATAAATTGCACTTGTATATGTTCTGAATACTATTCTGATGCAAGTGAAACTTTGTAATATGGCACTTTTGTATCACTGTCTCCTTAAGATGATTCGCTTATGTTTTCCTCTTTTGTAAGTCGCTTTGGATAAAAGCGACTGCAAAATGAATAAATGTAAAACGTAAATGTAATACATTCATTTAATAAAAATAAGTTGATGCGTGCATTCATCAGGTCTCTCTATCCTCCCACAAACATGAAGTATTACAGTGTTTGAAGCATGTAGTTGTTTCATTCAAAGAGCACTGGTACTGACACCCTTTACTAGTCTTCTTCAACCTTCTGTCATTTGAGCTAATCTGTGGTAAAATATCTGCTACAGAACTCCGTGTGAGGAGAAATGGTCAAATGCGCTTGGAGTTCATACTAGCCATTGCTTTCTCAGATTGGGTTGGGCTGGATTAAAGCTCTGGAACCATGTACTGTGCACAGTAATGTTCAGAATATTTCCTTTCCTTTCTCTGCTTAAAAAAAGTGTTCAGAAGAAGACTTTAAAGTACAGATATTTTCAGAGTTTTGGGAACAAGGCAACTACGGCACATGGTAAACACATATAACCTGAAACTAGCACGCAGCTTTATTTCAAAATTTAAATACGTCATGTGGTTCAGTGCAAGTAGTTCATTGGGTGTGCCATATAAGAAAAACATCAATAATGTGCAGTCTGTCGAAAGAGACAATTGCAACAATATGTGGTTTCTCTATATTCTTTAAGTGGTCTCTGGTATTTTTACAAGAATAATGTTAGAAAATGGCAAGTGTACAAAACGTCATGGTTACTGTTGTAACCTCCATTCCCCGATGGAAGGAACGAGACATTGTGTCGATTATAGTCACACAAGGGGTCTCTTCTGTGAGCCTCGCGTACCTCTGAACTTGAGAAAAGGCCAATGTCAAGTTGAGAAAAGGCCAATGTCAAGTTGGCAGACAGAATTTGCATGCCCCGCCCCCGGACATACGGGTATAAAGGGGAGTGGGGGAGAGAATGTCAGACAGGTTTTCACTGAGGAGCCGAGAATACGGTTACAGCGCATTACAGTGGTCTCATTCCTTCCATCGGGGAATGGAGGTTACAACAGTAACCATGACATTCCCCTTCTGTCACTCACTCGATGTTGTGTAGATTGTAGTGACACAAGGGGTCCCACTTCAAAACGCCATGCACTACCTGAGTTATGTGACTATCGAACCAGGTTGAAGCAGGCTGCTGCATGCTAGAAGCAGCTGGGTCGGCTGCATGTAACCCTCCCAAATGCCCCCAATGAAAGGTGTCATATACTGCTCTTAGGTTCCCAGCACCTGTACGGGAACAGGCAACATGACTTGTAAAAGAGCCAGCTGGCCAGCCGCAGCCTTTTCTCTCTCTATGTTTCTCGTCATAGAGATAAAAAGCAGCTGGGGCTATCTTAACGCTATAGATGCGTCGGGGAAGGTGTCCTTTCCTGTTCCTATTCTTTCAGGGGGAAAAGGCCCTGCGGAGGCCACGACCTGCCCAGACTGGGGGAAGGTAACTCGTGGCCAATACACACGGGGGTTGTCAAGCAAACCGTGGACATGGTGCGGTGGTAGATCATGCCTGACAAGGGAGGAGTTGCTACAGACACAGCGACCGAGGGGCAGCAGAGACTGCCCAAGGGAGATGCGGGTCCTGCCAGCAGGAGGACCGTACCGCAGAAAATACATCACAGGGAGTTGCCTGTAGCAGGAACTATGCCTGTGGAGCCCAAGCCCAACACGGAGTACTCGACTCGTGGTGGGTCTGGTGGTGAATTCCTCCACTGAATCCGCGGCCAGAGGGCTAGGGAGGAAGAGCGTCCAGGAAGCAAGAGCTTACTGGCTAACCTGGGATAGAAGGCGCACCGGATCAGCTTGGTGAAGGGCGCAAGGTGCAATCGTAACACCCGGTCGGCTGTTCCATATTACAGAGTTCTACCGGCTCGGACCTGACAAAACACGGGACGAGACCGCCTCAACCCTGAGGTTGTAGAACCTAGCAAATGTGATGGGTGTTGCCCAGCCCGCCGCTCTGCAGATGTCTGCTAAGGAGGTGCCGTAGGCCAGTGCCCACGAGGATGCCACACTTCTTGTAGAGTGTGCTCGAACCCACAAGAGGGAGGCCTGGGTGTGATAGGCTAGGGAAATAGCATCAACAACCCAATGAGCCTCTGTTTGGAGATGGCGTTCCCTTTCTGTTGTCCACCAAAGCAGACAAAGAGCTGCTCAGAGCATCTAAAGTGCTGCGTGTGGTCCATGTAGATGTAGCAAAGCAAGTACCGGACACAGCAACAAAGAGGCTGGGTCTGCCTCCTCCCGGGGCAGCGCTTGCAGGTTTACGACCTGGTCCCTGAAGTGGGTCGTAGGAACCTTGGGCACGTAGCCCGAACGCGATCTTAGAATGATGTGCGCATCTGCCGGGCCGAACTCCAGGCAAGTGTCGCTGACAGAGAACACTTGCAGGTCCCCAACCCTCTTGATGGAAACGAGCGCGATCAGGAGGGCTGATAATCAAGTCGTGCTTACAGGGACTTGCCGTCTACTGCGTCATGGTGGGCTGCGATAGCAGCGACATCCACCTTCAAGGTGGAGGGGGACAGCCTCCCCTCCAGCCTCTCCTTCAGGAATGGAAGCAATGACCGAACTGCGCATCTCTGGAAAAACACCAAATTGTGAATAGACGCCACTTGAGGGCGTAAAGCTGCCTGGTAGAGGGAGCTCTGGCTTGGTTGACTGCAGGTGGTAGACCGTTTAAGTCTTCAGCTGTGTTCCAGCGAGTCTGTGCCGAGAGGGGCCTCCGTTAGGGAGTACCAGAGCGGGCAGTGGGAGTTGTCTTGGGAGGCGAAGAGATCTATCTGTGACCTGCCGAAGCGGCCCCAAATCAGCTGGACCACCTGGGGGTGGAGCCTCCACTCTCCGCTGAGTAAGACCTGTCACGACAGCGCATCTGCTGTCGTGTTGCGGTCGCTAGGGATATGAGTGGCGAGCAGCGACCTGAGTCGTGGCTGACTCCAAAGGAGTAGATGGCGGGCGAGTTGTGACATGAGACAGGAGCATACGTCGCCCTGCCGATTTTTGTACACTACCGTGACGGTGCTGTATGAACGGATCAAGATGTGCTTGCCCCGAATCAGCGGGAGAAACCTCCGCAGGGCAAGGAGTACAGCCAACAACTCGAGGCAGTTGATGTGCCAACGCAGACGGGGCCCTGTCCAGGAGCCAGCGGCTGCATGCCCGTAGCACATGGTGCTCCAACCCAGTTGGGAGGCATCTGTGGTGACCACGACACGTCTGGTGCTTTTTGGAGCGTAAAAATGTTGGCACCCCTTCGCTTACATTGAATGAACCTACAGAGCTGATTTGTGTTCTGAAGAAAGAATGTCATAGACAGATGAGGTGAGTAAATGATGAGAGAATTTTCGTTTTTGAGTGAATTATTTCTTTAAGTAGCACAAGGGGGGCACATTGTCCTCCTTTTGAGATACAATGTTCAACAATGATTTAGTTCTTGTATCTTTTAAGCGCAGAAATAGTTGTGTTCTCATTCTGCACAATTTTCTGAAGTTTGCGACTGGTGGAATGTTCTGCTGAAGTATTGCTCTGCAAATGTTGATACTTTTCTATCTTTATAAAGACTAATCATAATTATAAATTATTTTATCATCTCTACTTTCCTGGTAATTTATTATACAAATGAACGCACTCTCTACATCAGAGGTCAGTATTATTAAAAAATTAACAATTTAAAAGATATATTATTATTAAAAATTTCACTGTTTTATTCAATTACATTAATACTTTTAAAGCTACTCAAGTTATTCGGCCAAAAATAGTTTTCTAATTTCCTTGTATTTGTTGTTTGATTAATAGCCTTTATATAGACAGTGCTCAATTCGGTTACGTGCACACTTCAAGTCCGACATTTTGATGCAAATACGCTTTTTGTCCCACTGTTTAAATTCACTTTAGATATAAACGATGAGCCTATCAATGAGGAATGTGACAGAAAGAGAATGAATGTGAGGAGACTTAATGATCCAAATCAAGTTTTAAGTTAAAAGAAGTAATCTGACTATATATTTTCTTTACATAAAGACTTTACTTAATTTTAGACCTACACTACCGTTAAAAGAAGTCTCTTCAGCTCACCAAGACTGGATTTATTTGATCCAAAATACAGAAACAACATTGATATTCTGAACTCTTTTTACAATTTAAAAGAACAGTTTTCTATATATATTGTAAAATGCAATTTGTGATCAAAGCTGAGTTTTCAGTATCATTACTGCAGCCTTCAGTGTCACATGATTCAGAAATCATAATAATATGCTGATTTTCTAATATGGGCATATTTAAAGTGCATTTTACTAATTTAACCCTAACACATATATGCAAGCACAAGCTTTGTTGATGATATTGAGGCATTATAAACACTAGAAACACTTTTTATATCATATTACATATCATAATTATATATAACAGCATACAAATTAAATACCTGCTTTAGCCGAAACAGCATTTAAATGTAACTAAAACTTTCTTATTAGGACATATTTCAAATGTCAATACTCTGAATCCTGGCTGGCAAGTCTGGAAACAGTCCCACTAGTAAAATATTTACATGTTTATATAAAATAGCATGTCAGCTAATGAAAACTAAATTACTTACGCGTCCAAAATTGTATCCTCGGCAGGATCAAGATACAAGATACAAAATACAAATGTTCATCGGAGTCCTGCTCTTCTTCTGAGGAAAATGTTAAATCTTCCATACTATCCTGGAGCTTTCTCGCCTGTGTATCGTTGCAAATGTGCAGAAAATAAATGAAATGTGTTTACAACCTCACTGTCGGGGGCGTGTACCATTTGCATTGATCGTCTCAGCACATTAGCGTATGAATGGCGCGCTCTGCTGGTGGGTGGGATCACATTACAGATAATTAGATAGGCCAGTAAAAACTGTACATCGCTTTTTTTCAAACAGATTGCATTGTAGGAGAATATTTGTTTTAAATTTGAATTGTTTTATTAAAAGTAGACATTTTAAGCTTTCTTTAGACATACGTTTCATGTTTGAGTGAAAATAATTCGCGGAGTTTGTTCATTTTTGTGACGTGTTTCTGAAATATGCTCGTGAACACAGAGACTGCTGAAGGGGTGCCAACATTTGCCAACATACACTCCAAAAAGCACATAAAAGCAGCACAAAAGTAATATAGTACATACAACTCCAGTGGTTTAATCCATGACTTCAGAATTGATATGACAGGTGTGGGTGAGAAACAGATCAATATTTAAGTCAATTTGTGCAAGAAATTCTTCTCTCTGCCCAGTAGGTGGTGGTATGCATGAAGAATGTGAATCACCAAAAACACAAGAACAATGTGAAATTTAATGTGGAGATTCACTGAGCAGGGAGGAAAATTAATAGAACTAAAGGAATTAAATATTGATCTGTTTCTCACCACATCTATTCATGTCGCTTCTGAAGACATGGATTAAACCAATGGAGGTACATGGATTAGACTACTTTTATGCTGATTTATGTGATTTGTGGAGCTTCAAAATGTTATCACCGATTCACTTTCATTGTATGGATCAAAAGAGCAGAAATATTCTTCTAAAAATCTTTAGGGGCAAAATCGAGATGTGGAAGTACGCGTCCTTCAGGTCTACAGCTGCAAACCAATCTTGATGCCAGAGGCACACAGTTAGAATGTGTAGCTTTTTCGCCGAGCACCGAGGTGGGGCGGATGCCGCTGAAATGGGGCGGACGCCTGGTGAACTGAATCACATAGCCGAGTCGGATGGTACTGGCAAGCCAGCGCGACGGGTTGGAAAGCGTGAGCCACGTGTCCAAGCTCTGCACAAGGGGCACTAAAGGGACAATTGTTTTTGACATACCTGGTGGGGCTTCGCAGCGGTGGGGAGCAGGTAGTGTTGCATCAGGAGGCAAAGTTGCGACCTGAGGAATGTGTGCTGAAAAGGAACTCAAGGCAATTACCTTACTCAGTCTACCCGTTAGGGAGCAGGTTAGTGACTGAGGAGGAGGTCCTGGTAAGGCATCCTCTGGACTCGTCAGAACCGGCCGACCGGGGTTGTGAACGCTGTACAGACGCGGACGTGGAGGTGAAGTTTCTACGTCCAGGGTGCCACTTCGCCTGTAAGGTTCTGTTGCCGGGGCGCCGTGAGAACGGTGTTTGCGGGCACCGGCTAGGTAACCCAGGGGATGAGGAAATCGCTCTTTTATTGAAAAAGTGGGTACTGCAGCCCGAAGGGGGTGCGGCAAATGAAAAAACAGAAACCAAGGATTCTCCACCCGGCCCTCCACCGGGGGAAGAAGTGGTCTGGCTACCAGCTCCAGAGCTAACATCTCGTCCCCTGGTCGGTCCGTCCTGGAGGTGGTTCGTGAGACGTCCGCTTCCAGCGAAGCAGGGTCCTGGTTGCGGCGGAGCTACCTGCAGGTTTCCTGCTGCTGCAGGGGGATGCCCTCAGTGAGCAGACGGGGCTCGGCAGGATGTAAACAGGTGTCGTGGTAGGATATGTTGGATGGCCTTCATCTGCTTCTTCACCGCTGAAAACTGCTGGGCGAAGTCTTCAACATACTAACACAGGTGCACCGCAACTGCTTTGTCCACCTGGGGGACCAACGTGTACCTGTGGAACGCCCTGCCGTTGAGGGTAGTGAGGAAGGGCATCTTGATAAAGACGCATCTTTAAAAAGATGTTTGACACCAAGCGTTAACTCTTTTATTTTCTTTGAAAATAATACTCTTTTAAAGGAGTGTTGCTCTTTTAAAAGACTGTAGAAGCGCCCAGGGGCGTGGACCGCACTGGCGTGCAGAGGGGGTGAAAGCTGCTGGCAATGTGCCGTAGATCCAACAGGAAAGCTCTCTAGAGGCTTCAGCACGCTGAACACACACAACTGCTCGGCTCTGAAGAAAGAATCTGACTGAACTGAGGCGGGACATGCAAATTCTGTTCGACAATTTGGCATTGGCCTTTTTCGTATTCAGAGGAATCCGAGGCTCCCGATAGAAGCCCCTTGTGTCACTACAATCGACACAATGTCGAGTGAGTGACAGAAGGGGAACTCATACATACTATAACGTGTGAAGTCATATATAAAAATTCTATATACACTGATGAGCCAAAACATTATGACCACTCACAGGTGAAGCAAATAACGTTGATCATCTCCTAATAAGGCCACACGTCATGGTCTGAGTAGATTAGATGGTATGCGAACAATCAGTTCTAGCAGTTCTAGGAGGACCATATTAGGCAGGTGGTCATAATGTTTTGGCTCATCTGTGTATATGTGTACATGCTCCCTTCTTGGTTTGCTTAAGTTGCATTACACTTGCATGCGTCAAAAGTCTGGTGAGTAAAAACTAAAGTTTACCAGTTTTTTCACCAATGTGTCCTTAGAGGGTTGGAAATAGTAAGGTACTTAAACACCATTGTTTGTAATTGTTCCACAGAATTTGTGTGAGTGTGTCTGGTGTTTTAATAAAATATTATTTGAGATTATATTGAGAAGCACACATGATCTCGTTACAAATCCATGTAATCTACTACAAAACAATGTAAGTTCAATGTCACTCTCAGTACCCATATGTAATGTTGGCATTCATCAAAATTTCAATGTAATCTAACATATCTGAAAGTATGTGAAATTCTGAACTCAACCAAAATGACGATTCAGATAAAAAAAGCAACATTGTATCAACTTTAGCTTGCAATCTGGGGCACATCTTTTGCGATATGGGCGATGGGTTTAAGTGATAGGCCAAATTATGAAACCATAGATTGAGTCAGGGCACGAATATCGGCCGATACCGATCTGACCTTTTCATTTTCCCACCCAACCAGCAATTCAACACAACATTACAGTTCATCTTGTCAACAATAACACCATACAGGTCAGCCAGACACTAGAGGGTAGTGTATGATGAGTAGCTGAACTTCACAGACTACATCACAAAGACCACCCAATAATGCAGATTTATGCAGTACTACATTAGGAATATTATAGGAACATTCCTATTTTAGGATGCTGCACCTCCTTGTCTGGTTCTTGTCATCTCTAGACTGGACGACTGCAATGTTCTGTTAGTCAACTTTTCTGAATGCACAATCAATCCTCTACAAATGGTCTTCAAGCAAATGTGGGTGTGGTGTTTGGATGTCCACATACTTTTGATCATGCAGTGTATCCATTGATGCTGAGAAATGTGCACCCCATCCCTCTACCAATGCAAGTAAATAATTTGCATATGCAGTCAAGTTTCATGCCAGGAGAAAATTGTCTGGCAAGTAAGTTAAAATAAATAACTAGCCAATGGTGGTTCTTTCTCCAATGTGTCCTTAGAGGGTTACACACAATGAAGCATTTTTGGCAAGACATTTTGTATAGAATTGCAAAAAAAAAAAGAAGAAAAGAACACCATGTCAGTGAAGTCTATTACATCTTACATTCTCTGCTTACCGACAATAATGTTTTTGCACAGATGACAGCTGGTTGGTCGACGGAACACATGCTCCAAGAAGCAGTGCATGAGTGGTGGCCGCAGCTGCAGGGAAGTGGAGGCCGGGCCTGAGGGGGGATTGAAGCTGATGCAGGGTGAGGGTGCAGCAGCACTGTTACTGGGGCATGCAGACCCAGTAAACAGGGATGGGGATGTAGGCAGGGCACCAGAAAAGAGTTCTGATTGCAGACAGGTATCATTCTGAGAGCGCTGAAAGAAGTTCTCCACACTCTTACTCCGCATAAACGTGAGCGAGCGCTTCAGACGCAGCAGCTACAAAACAAAAACAAAAAAACAAGTCATATAAACACATATAACAACAGGTCTTGTAACACCCTGAAATGGTTTACATTGTCTTCTTTAACATTCAGAATGAATAAAAAAATTATGGTTTTCCCAGATCAAGGAAGCTACATGGATGTGTTACAAACATGTAAAAATAGCAAGCAATATTATTTGAGTGTAGCTAATTGTTTAAGGTCATTTTACATTTGTTTTGTATTTGTTGTTGTTTCTGAATCCAATAACCTGTTCAGATAATGGGTGTGATGTTTATTAACTGTAATTCAAATACTTTTGGAATCTTTTGAATCTTTATGTTATCTCATATAAATACTTGGCAACACAACTGATATTCATTTGAATGTGCAATTATGAATAATAACCACACAAACAACTTTAATTTGTCCTTTGTGCATCCAACAGCACCCAAATACAAGCAGACTAACATTTTTCATATATATAAAGAATTCAGATTTCAACACATTTATCAGGGAGAATCATTCGCTACATTAATATACCATAATATAACACCTAATGATATCCTTATCACCACATATCTAAGATATTCTGGTCTCTAGATATGACTCAGGTTCCTCCTTCAGTGTATGAATGGGATTTTTGTTTTTTTTTCTTGAAAAAGGGTTGATTGCTTAGTAAGTCACAGAAATGTTGGTATCATTTATGTCGATAGCACAAATGGTCTTTTGGAATTACTTCTTAATTAGAATCCGTACGATTAAGGGTTACTTCAAATTATTTGTTCAAAGTATGAGCAATATTTTGTTATGTAGTTAGTAAGCACCACACATAAATGTGTCTTTAGTAAAGGTGAGTTTAATTTGTTTATCTCATTTTATCCTCTTCTGCTGGGCTCCAATGTTTACTGCTGTCCATGATGCTGAGGCCCAGAAGTCCATATACATTCCCTTTTGCAATGTATGGGAAATGTTTACTTGTTATTCAATTAAAAACTCCTTTAGTTTTCCATGGTAGGAAAAAAGCTTGTCACTGAATCAGTGTTGGGAACTCACTACCTAGCTACTAACTTAATACAGTAGGCCAGTAAACCAAAGCAGCAATCTCTCTCTTTCGTGGGAAATCCACAGTTAAGTGAATTGATTCGTTTTGGAAGATTTATTTAAGTTTTTATGTTAAAACAAATGATTCACCAATCTGCATATGTAGCTTTGGAAAGTAATGTTGGTGAATCGTTTTGTTTGAATGGTACATACTGTATAAATGAACCAGTTCAAGCTAATTATACTGCAATTCACTTGAGACCATGAATAAGTCACTTACTTTAATATTTATGTAATTGTAACCCTCCCATTTTCTCCCCAATTTGGAATGACCAATTCCCAGTGCGCTATAAGTCCTCGTGGTGGCATAGTGACTCCGGGTGGTGGAGGATGAATCTCAGTTGCCTCCACGTTTGAGACCGTCAATCCACGCATCTTATATAATGGCTTGTTGAGTGCATTACCGTGGAGTATGTGAGATTTCACGCTATTCTCCGAGGCATCCATGCACAACTCACCACGTGCCCCACCGAGAGAGAGAACCACATTATAGTAACCACAAGGAGGTTAACCCAATATGACTCTACCCACCCTAGCAACCGGTCCAATTTGGTTGCTTAGGAGACCTGGCTGGAGTCACTCAGCACCCACTGTTTTTTTTTTACTCAGTTAACATAAAAGTGTTTATTTGTTGTACTCAGTATATTGGCCAAAACAATTTAGGTTCAGTTTAGTATGTATGAATTTATTGGTACAATTTAAAGTTGCCAGATTTACATTTACATTTATGCATTTGGCAGACACTTTTATCCAAAAAAACTTACAGTGCACTTATTACAGAGACAATCCCCCCCAGAGCAACCTGGAGTTAAGTGCCTTGCTCAAGGGCCCAACAGTGGCTTCTTGGTGGTGCTGGGGCTTGAACCCCTGACCTTCTGGTCAGTAACCCTGAGCCTCAACCACTGAGCCACTGCCCCCACCACTGAGCCACTGCCCCCAATACAGTGATAGAAAAAAGCAATATCTATATTGGAATTCAGTTGTTATTTATTATTATAATCCATTGTTTTCCAGTTTTTCATTATAATAAAGTATGATACAGTATTATTATTACTTTGAGGATTTGTTGTATACAATAGTAACATATGTCTGTCTTGTTTACTTTACTTTCACCTGGAGCGTATATTCTAATGATGCAGTGTATTGTTCATCATGTTGCAAAAGGCTGTATTTTTTGAAAGCATCGTAGGCAACATTCGTAAAAGTGCTTACATAGGAAAACAATGGAAAAATAGAGCAGATGCACGCAAAAAGTTGTTTGATGTGAACGGCCCCTAACTCATGGGCGAAAATGCTCGGATGTCCTGTATATTTTTTCACTGACCCGAACCCAGCCCGTGTCACCCCTCAAGCATTTTTTATGGAGCTTTCCTACCGGGCGGGAAGAGAGCTGGAAGTACGATGTTGGGTGCTGCCCCTTTAAGGACGTTGATTTTGTGGGCTCATGTGATCGCCTAGGAAAAGGCGCAAAAAAACTAAAAACAAAAAAAAAAAAAAAACGCCTAATGTTATTTACTTGTGTTTTGATGTTTGTGTAGACATCTACTGTTTTACATTACCTGTTGAAATATTCTTTCAATATATGTTGCATTTGGTTGGTAAACAAAGTTTAAATAAGTTTTTTGTAATACAGAGACTTTCTCTGTATTGATGGTTGTATCACATTTGTGATAATTTTTCATGCAAAATGTGATATTTTGCATTGTAGGGGATATCTTTGATTTATAAGCAAATATTTTTGTGTTTACCATCTAAAAGCTGATGTTATAATTTGTATACATTTATTTGGTACAATACTTCATATTAATTGTGAATTGTTTTGTTTTACAGTTTGACCACATAAATGTGCACATAAATACTCAAACCTACTCTTAAACTACAACAACAGCAACTAAATGTGTACATCGTGAGTTCTGCGGAAGAGGAATAAAAGACAAAATCAAAATCCAAGTTAATGTTATCATTTCATGTGTAACATTAAAGTCAAACACGAGGAATTAAGATTAATGACAACATGGACAAAGATTCAGAAACAAGTATTACTCCTGATCAACAACAAAAGTGTCTCAAGCGTCAACGTGGAGGTGCAAAGGCTGCAGTGACATGCTTGATGACACAGATTACAACCTCTATGAGCTGTAACCAGCCCAAAGAGGTAGAGATGAAACTTGCTGCTTTGGATGAGGCTGTTATGCGGTTTCATGAGGTTCATGACATGTACCATAAAACATTAGAAGACGATGATGACCTTGATGCTTCTAAGGGCTATTTAACATTTGTCTTACGTGATGTTCAAGAATTCCAGCACACAGTCTTGAGCTGGCTTGAGGACTTTAAGCCATCAATGGAGGATCCAAACATAGAATCTTCAGATGCACTTAATTTCCAAGAGGAAGAGTTAATGCTTGATGAAGCTGTTAAACATCCAATGTCTTCTGTAGATCAACTATCTACCCAGCTTCAAGGGTTACAAAAACTAAGACAGAAAGAAATGAAAGAGTTTTCCATACTTGTAGCACAACAGGAGGAACGTCTGTGTGCAGAGTTTAAATTACAACTTCAGCATGCCGAATTGGAAATGGATGGACTGAAAAGCTTACTGAAACACAAAGATGCTGAGTTAACAACAACAAATAAAGACTTTTCCACTCCTGTCACAGGTAACACATCCCTTAACTTCCGTCCATCACTCTCAGCAGTGAATGAGAATTCTTTATGCCAACTACTAGAGCTGTCAAGGCAACAATATCAATCACACATCGATTCTATGCACCTACCACCTGTTGATATCATCAAGTTCGATGGAGAACCCTTAAAATACTGGCAGTTCATGAGATTGTTCTCCTCCGTGATTGATAAAGAGACAGTGCCAGATCAAGAGAAGCTGACTCGACTGCATCAGTACACTGTCAGCTAAGCTAGAGATGCTATCTCACATTGCTTGGACAACCCCAACTCTAGCCTGGGCTATGCAGAAGCCATGGCTATTCTGAAGAGACGTTTTGGCAATCCATATGCAATATCACAAGCATGGGTTGACAAGGTGCTTAATTACAAAGACATTAAAGACAACAAGCAGTTGCAAAGCTTCGCAGACATTCTGTGCAGCTGCAGAGACACTTTAAAGGCAATGAAGTGCGAGAAAGAGCTAAATGGTGGACGCACTTTGCTACAAATTGTGGAAAAGCTACCTGAAGACATAAAGAAAAGATGGCTCACAAAAAACTAGGAGATCGTCAAGTCTGGGCATTTACCAAAGTTGGATGACATAGTCAGTCTTGTTCAATCAGAAGCTGCCAAGAGGGCAGATCCTATCTTTGGGAATCTTCTTTGCCCTGCTAGTCGAAATTCTCCAGCAAGTTCTAAATCAAGTACTAAGTCAAGTTTCAGTAAGAAAAGGCAGACTGTGTCAGTTACTAAAGAATCTATCACATCATCCATGCCAAAGACAACCTCAACATTTAAGTGTCCAAAGTGCACTGAAAGGCACTTTCTGAACCAGTGTCAATCCTTTAGGGCTCTGTCTGTTCAAGAGCGTTTGACCTTTGTTCAACAAAAGCAACTCTGCCTGAACTGTTTCATGAAAGGTCATCGCAGCACAGACTGTACTCGCAGCTGGGTATGCAAAGTGCCTGGATGTGGGAAAAAACACAACAGTTGGCTGCACTCCGCTATTGTAGCTTTTAATAACGACAACAGCCAATCTAATAACCAATCTATTGGAGATGAGACAGCTGCTGAACCACCACAAGCCATTCAAGCACATGCCACCAGAAAGTGCATTGAAGCCAGTCGAAAGAAGATTGCGCTTCCCATCTTGCCAGTAGTGGTTTCAGACAGACACAACCGATTCTCCATGAATGTCTTTGCTTTGCTTGACAGTGGCTCCAATGGGACTTTTGCTTCTAAGAAGCTAGTTCATGCTCTTAAGCTGGAGTCACACAAAATGAACATTAAACTGAACACCATGGAGACCAAAAATCTCAACGTAGTCACCTTAGCAGTGGATCTACAAGTTGAAGATGCTCAACAAAGGAACTCTTACCTGATGAAGGGAGTGCTCTGTCGGGATCACCTGAACATAAGTCTGGACAACCTAGTCACACAGCATGAGGTGTTCCAATGGCCACACCTGCGGGAAATTGCTGATGAAATCAGCTTACCTGATGTTAATCTAGCTGATGAGGTTCACTTGCTGATAGGTCTAGACCAGCCTGACATACTTGCTCCTCGTGAGACATGCTGTGGTGAGTCAGGCGAACCTTACGCAATTCTAACTGGACTGGGGTGGACACTCCATGGACCAGTAGGTGATGGTTCCACATCTATCTCTGCCAATTTCATTCAAGCTGACTCCTCTCTACAACAAGCTGTTGAAAGATTTTGGAAACTGGTGGATCCAGTGCACATGAACAGTGACTCATTGTCAATAGTCGACAGGCAAGTTGTGGATATATGGAACAAGCAAGCAATCAGAGAGAATGGTCACTACACACTACCAATCCCTTTCAAGGAACATCCACCACAACTACCCAGTAACTATGCAATGGCTAAACATCGGCTGGACCAACTGGGAAGGCGGCTGAAGAAGGACCCAACCCTGATGCAAAGGTACACTGAAGGTATCTGTGACTCTCTGCAGAAAGGCTATGCAGAGGAGGTTGTTGACATCAACAGAGATGATGGTTGTGTGTGGTACCTGCCACATCACCCGGTGCTACATCCACGTAAGCCGAGAAAGATTTGTATTGTCTTTGACTGTGCAGCATGGTACCAAGGTACTTCGTTAAATGATCACATTCACCAAGGCCCAGACCTTACAAATAAGCTACTAGCAGTACTTCTAAAGTTTAGACAAGAACCCATTGCTCTAAATGCTGATATCGAGAGCATGTTTTACCAAGTCCGGGTGCCAGTTCAAGAAAGAGATGTGCTTCGTTTTCTGTGGTGGGAAGATAATGACCCTGAAAACCCACCTAAGCACTACCGCATGACTGCTCACATTTTTGGTGGTGTTTGGAGTCCTAGTGCTGCCAATTTTGCCTTGCAACGAGTGGCTGAAGACAACCGTGGAAACTTCTGTGATGACAGTGTGGAAACAGTGAAGCGAAATTTCTATGTCGACGATTGTCTAAAGTCGGTACCAACAAAGGAAGACGCCATTAAACTTGCTTCTGAACTACGCAAACTGCTCACCTGTGGAGGCTTTAGATTAACCAAGTGGTTAAGCAATTCTAAGGAAGTGATGAAATCAATACCAGCTGAGGACTGGGCAAAGTCATTACATGAGGTCAACCTTGACCAAGAGGATTTGCCATTTGAACGAACACTAGGTGTCCTTTGGGATGTGGAAAGAGATTGCTTCACATTCGATGTCAAGGCAGTAGAAAAACCTGCAACAAAGAGAGGAGTATTGAGCACTATCAGTTCCATCTATGACCCTTTAGGGTTTGCAAGTCCATTCGTGCTCAAAGCAAAGGCAATCTTTCAAGAGTTGTGCCACATGAAAGTCGACTGGGATGAGGAGGTACCGGTGGACATAGCAGCTCAGTGGCGCAGATGGTTAAATGACTTGCCTCTGTTGTCTGCATTGACAATTCCAAGATGTCTTAAACCAACACCCACTAATTGCTTGATATCGACCCAGCTACATCACTTTTCTGATGCTTCAGAACTGGCTTACGGTGCTGTTTCATACATCAGGATTGGCGACACTTGCAGACTAGTGATGTCAAAGGCCAGACTTGCACCAATCAAGCCAATTAGCATACCACGACTGGAGCTACTAGCAGCGGTAGTTGCTATAGAGCTGGACCAGCATATCAAGCGGCACTTAGAAATTACAATCGATAAGACTTACTTTTGGACAGACAGTACCATCGTACTTCAGTACATCAACAACAAGCATTGCCGTTTCCAGACATTCGTTGCCAACCGTATTTCAAAAATACATGAGCGTTCAGAACCGTGCCAGTGGAGGCACATTGATTCTGCTTCTAACCCTGCAGATGATGTCTCTCGAGGAATGACTATGGAAGAGATCTTGGCAAGTGAACGATGGGTATATGGTCCACACTTTCTTCAACTTGAAGAGGAACATTGGCCTTTTCAACCAATCATAAATGACTTGCCAGAGGAAGCAGAGATTAAACGAGCTAAAGAGGTCTATGCGGCTAGCATAAAACCAAACCAAGTGATGAAAAATGCAGTGGACAGACTACTGGAACGATACTCCAGTTGGCATCGATTGAAAAGGGCTACTGCTATCCTGTTGCGCGTCAAGGCTTTGTTAAGCAAGAAAGCAAGTGTGCATCTTTACGAACCCATCACTGTTGGTGATCTCCAACAAGCAGAGTTAGCCATTCTCAATTACATACAAACTGCATCTTTTGGATCTACTCGTGCAAAACCCAGTTCCCTTTCCAAGCTTAAACCCTTTGAAGATGAAACCAACCGACTCCTTCGCGCGGGAGGCAGACTAACAAATGCCCCAATTCCTTTCGAGGCTAAACATCCAGTGATCCTACCTAACAATAATCACGTCACCCAGCTGATTATCAGTCACTACCATCTTCGCTTGGGTCATGCAGGTCCAGAGCGAGTACTTGCAGAAGTTCGTCAACGTTTCTGGATTCTAAAGGGATGTCCTGTCATTAACCGAACTCTCAAGTCATGTCTACAGTGTCACAAGTTAAGAGCTAAGCCACAAAACCAGCAAATGGCAGACTTACCTGACTCTAGAGTGACACCAGGTGAGCCTCCATTCACTCGAGTGGGCATAGACTACTTCGGGCCATTCTTGGTTAAAAGAGCACGCAGTGAGCTCAAGAGGTACGGATGTTTGTTTACATGCCTCACTACGAGAGCTATCCATTTGGAAGTTGCACACACCCTTGATACTGACTCCTTTATCAATGCCTTACAGCAATTTATCGCTAGGAGAGGCCCACCCACGGAGATACGATCAGATAATGGGACTAATTTCGTTGGTGGATAACGAGAGTTGCGGAAAGCCTTGAGTGATTGGAAACAACAAAGGATTTCTGATTACCTGCTACAGAACAATGTAAAATGGATCTTCAATCCACCTGCCGCCTCTCACATGGGTGGTGTTTGGGAGCGACAAATTCGCACCATTCGTTCCATTCTAAACACTGTCCTATCGAAATCAGGCACCAGATGATGAGGGTTTGGTAACACTGTTTTGCTGCGTTGAGTCTATTGTCAATGGTAGACCAATCACTAAAAACTCAGACGACCCATCAGATCCTCTACCACTCACACCAAATCATTTGTTGTTTCTCCGTTCCGGTCCA
Organism: Xyrauchen texanus; assembly: GCF_025860055.1. NCBI lineage: Eukaryota > Metazoa > Chordata > Actinopteri > Cypriniformes > Catostomidae > Xyrauchen > Xyrauchen texanus. The sequence continues at coordinate 40,517,006 of NC_068301.1, read as the reverse complement.
ACTTTACCTCCGGGAGCCTTTGTAAAACAAGACCTTTACCGGTGCAGATGGCACCAGGTGCAATATCTGACAGATGTCTTCTGGTGCCGATGGCTCAAGGAATACTTGCCTGCACTGCAACAACGACAGAAATGGCTGCAACTAAAGAGAAATCTTCAAGTAGGAGATCTTGTTCTTATTCTGCATGAAAACACACCACGCCATCACTGGCCACTAGGTCTACTTACTCAAGTCTATCCAGGTGCAGACGGACTTGTGCGTACTGTGGAAGTGAAAACAAAGGCAGGGGTCTTCATCCGTCCTGCAGGAAACATCTGCCTTCTGGAAGCCAGTCTTATCAGTTGAATTAGTTTAATTGAGCTTTCCTAAGAGACATCACCCTTCCTTTGTTTGAATGACCTGTTTTTGGGTCATTGGGGCCGGGATGTTGGGTGCTGCCCCTTTAAGGACGTTGATTTTGTGGGCTCATGTGATCGCCTAGGAAAAGGCGCAAAAAAACAAAAACAAAAAAAAACTGAGGAAGAAAGCCATGTTGTTCTTGTGTTGCTTGCTGAAATTCATGCATATAAATTAAAACTATCTATTCCCAGCGTGGTGAGTAATAGTTTTGTTGTTATACGTATATTGATGGTTCTTGATGTACTGATATATATATATATACACTTACCTAAAGGATGTAAATGTAAATGTAAATGTATTAGGAACACCTGTTCAATTTCTCATTAATGCAATTATCTAATCAACCAATCACATGGCAGTTGCTTCAATGCATTTAGGGTGTGGTCCTGGTCAAGACAGTCTCCTGAACTCCAAACTGAATGTCAGAATGGGAAAGAAAGGTGATTTAAGCAATTTTGAGTGTGGGATGGTTGTTGGTGCCAGACGGGCCAGTCTGAGTATTTCACAATCTGCTCAGTTACTGGGATTTTCACACACAACCATTTCTAGGGTTTACAAAGAATGGTGTGAAAAGGGAAAAACATCCAGTATGCTGCAGTCCTGTGGGCGAAAATGCCTTGTTGATGCTAGAGGTCAGAGGAGAATGGGCTGACTGATTCAAGCTGATAGAAGAGCAACTTTGCCTGAAATAACCACTCGTTACAACCGAGGTATGCAGCAAAGCATTTGTGAAGACACAACACGCACAACCTTGAGGCGGATGGCCTACAACAGCAGAAGACCCCACCGGGTACCACTCATCTCCACTACAAATAGGAAAAAGAGGCTACAATTTGCAAGAGCTCACCAAAATTGGACAGTTGAAGACTGGAAAAATGTTGCCTGGTCTGATGAGTCTCGATTTCTGTTGAGACATTCAGATGGTAGAGTCAGAATTTGGCGTAAACAGAATGAGAACATGGATCCATCATGCCTTGTTACCACTGTGCAGGCTGCTGGTGGTGGTGTAATGGTGTGGGGGATGTTTTCTTGGCACACTTTAGGCCCCTTAGTGCCAATCAGGCATCGTTTAAATGCCACGGCCTACCTGAGCATTGTTTCTGACCATGTCCATCCCTTAATGGCCACCATGTACCCATACTCTGATGGCTACTTCCAGCAGGATAATGCACCATGTCACAAAGCTCGAATCATTTCAAATTGGTTTCTTGAACATGACAATGAGTTCACTGTACTAAAATGGCCCCCACAGTCACCAGATCTCAACCCAATAGAGCATCTTTGGGATGTGGTGGAACGGGAGCTTCGTGCCCTGGATGTGCATCCCACAAATCTCCATCAACTGCAAGATGCTATCCTATCAATATGGGCCAACATTTCTAAAGAATGCTTTCAGCACCTTGTTGAATCAATGCCACGTAGAATTAAGGCAGTTCTGAAGGCGAAAGGGGGTCAAACACAGTATTAGTATGGTGTTCCTAATAATCCTTTAGGTGAGTGTATATAGATCGGTATTTGCGATCAGCGCCTTAATTAGCGCCTAAACGCCTAATGTTATTTACTTGTGTTTTGATGTTTGTGTAGACATCTACTGTTTTACATTACCTGTTGAAATATTCTTTCAATATATGTTGCATTTGGTTGGTAAACAAAGTTTAAATAAGTTTTTTGTAATACAGAGACTTTCTCTGTATTGATGGTTGTATCACATTTGTGATAATTTTTCATGCAAAATGTGATATTTTGCATTATAGGGGATATCTTTGATTTATAAGCAAATATTTTTGTGTTTACCATCTAAAAGCTGATGTTATAATTTGTATACATTTATCTGGTACAATACTTCATATTAATTGTGAATTGTTTTGTTTTGCAGTTTGACCACATAAATGTGCACATAAATACTCAAACCTACTCTTAAACTACAACAACAGCAACTAAATGTGTACATCGTGAGTTCTGCGCAAGAGGAATAAAAGACAAAATCAAAATCCAAGTTAATGTTATCATTTCATGTGTAACATACTTGATATTGTAGACCTGTGTTCACTTGAAAAATAATTGCACACCTTAGTCTTTCAACCAGTCAGAATCAGAATCTGATAAATCCGGTTATACCAATGCAATAGCGTAGATTTGGTTTGAATATTGAGGGGGACCAAATTGCGTATGAGGGTGGGGGGAGCCTTTAATTACAACACATTACATAATGCATAATAATAACAGTTCAAATTAAAACACAGATAAATAAAAGTTATGTTCATTGAATACTCTTAAATATGTATAAACTGTACCTTATCTAATATTCTGAAAAACATTGACCCTTTCAGAAAATTACATTTCTTACCTGCTCATCTGAAATGTCTGCTTACCTCACTATGAAAAACAACAAATCATTTCTATGGATGCCTTTAACATCTTCACTGACTCCACATATGACTCATGAGATATATTTCATGTTTTCTAAAATTTTACAAAAGTTTTGGTGGGTTACAGACCTACAGACCGAAATTGCACGTTGTCAGCCGCTGACTGTCTTGACAGTTTTATTCCTGCAATGTGCGCTTGACGCTCTGAACACCGAATCCTATATGCATCCGCATTTAAATCTAAGAACAATTTATATCCATTTGGAGATATTTTAAAGTTGATAGTTATTTTAAATAAAAACTGATAATTGCAAGGATGCAAACCTATGAATGAAAATTCACCTCAGCATAATCTATAAAAGCATTTTTCTAGATAAAAACAGGTACCACATGACACTGCCAACTTGTTGGGACATACCAACTCATACAATGGTGGGGGTACTTCAGTTTTTTGTCTGAATATGACAGACTCACAGCCACACAATTGTACATTATCTTATTCTAAATTATTTTCAGCGTTGATAAAAAAAATAAATAAAAATACTATATAAACAAGGACAGATGCATGATTGCAAATCACCCCTTGACGTGTCCCCGTCTCCCCCAATTCTACGCCAGTGCGCCAAAGAAAGTAATTTTTAGTGCACAGTAAGATGCATATAGCGGAATATTCAAGGCACAATTGTAGACTTGCAAGCCAACGGTATTTGTGTTTAAATAAATAGTTTTAGCAGTAGCCGAATGTCTTCTTAGTCCGTTTTGGTTCAGGTGAGTTCTGAAGCCTAGCCCATAATGAAAGTACCTTAATAAACGTGTCATACCTTCATCGGTGAAAGTTACCTTCAAGAAGCAATCATGTGTTATACTTTGCTATAATGAAAGTGTCTTACCTTCAGCGCGTGAGTTCCGCTTGTGTCTGCGGTACATGGGCGCTCATGGATCCGCAGTTCGCGGTCCGTCTCGTTTCTGCAACTCATCCACGATCCTTAAACACTTCTGACGAGTGAAAATTAAGTAAGCAGTTGAGCTGACTCTTCAAGTCAATGTTTTTCTCACTTTAATATCAGAAATTATGTTGTTCTGTACACATTCATTACAAACACGTCAAAGAAAGCATTTCTCTATACTCTCAGTATCTCACAGAGCACATCCTGACACTGAATATAATATCATTTCAAGGGAGACTTTAAGTGATCTAGTTTTCATTAGACCACTCCTCCTCGAGCTATTCTTATACCTGCTGCTAAAGCAGGGGTGGGTTTTGTTTTTGGTACAGGGACACTTGGTGTTCCAACAGTTCTGTATAATACGGAATCATCCCGTATTTAAAACATCAACGCAGCGTTCTGTATTAAACCCATACAGAACGCAGTTTGTCCCATATTGACTACATATAGATTAGAGAGGCATTTATAAATGTGCAAGTGGTAATGTCTGTGCAAGGTAGCGGTATGTAAACGTGAGAGTTAGAGCACTCTGTCATTGGTTGTTGTTACATTACCTGGATCATCCAGGCTGGATGCTAGCTGACAGTGGCGGGAAGCTTAACTTTACAGCGAGTATCTCATGATGGCAACTGTTACTAGTCCATCTTGTAAAAGTGTGTGTGTGTGTGTGTGTGTTGTATATACAGTATATGTATAAAACAGCAAAATAATAAATTGTACATCATGTATATAAATCAGTACATCATGCTTTCAGATATGATTTTGCCTATTTCATTTTAAAATAACATATTTCATTATTGCTAAGTCAGGTGATAGGCTTACACATACAGACTGTTCCTGTAATACTGATCAGTTATTATACTGTTCACTTTGATGCTAATAACTGTGATCTTGATCCTCATATTTGGATTTTTACTTTTAGGTTTCTGCAGCTGAGTTGGACCACATTTACCACACTGTAAAGCACAATATGAGCTATGTCAGTGCTGACTGTGCTAACAAATTACTTAATTGAATGGTCAGTGACTCAAAGATAGTGAAGAAAATGCCCATTTTCCCTTAAAACAGAAGCATCTAATCATAAGATGTTTCCTCTGTCTATTTAGTATTTCACTCCTGAGAGTGGAGTAACCCCAAAAATGTTTGATTTTGTGGAGAATCCCGATGAGACTGCTGATGGTATTGTGACATGTATAGAGGACAGTCTTGAACAACTGTCACTTACTTTAGATCAAGTGTCTGCATTTAGTGCAGACAGTACAAATGTGAATTATGGTGTTCACAACTCAGTTTACACAAATTTGAAGAAGAAGAATAGCTACCTCCTAACAGGCAACTGTCATGCCCACATTGTCCACAATACAGTAAAACATGCACTGAATGAGTTTTCAGTTGATGTAGAGAACATTGTTCTCAAAATCTATGCATTCTTTTCAAGCTCTGCAAAAAGAAGAGAAAAACGTAAAGTATTTTGTGAGTTTTGTGATGTTGAGTTTCGTGAGTTTTTGCGTCATGTTGTGACCAGATGGCTGTCCCTAAACCCTGCGATCACTCGCCTCATGCAGAACCGGACTGCTCTGAAGTCCTACTTAGTTAGTCTTGGAGATGACTGTCCAAGGCACCTGAGGATTTTGAGGAACCTGAACTTGGATGCAGTAGAGCTGCAAGAGGAAGGAGATGTTGTACTGGTTTATCTTCTCTTCTGCAATAATATTCTCTCCCTCTTGGAAGAGGTGGTGAGGAATCTTGAAAAAGATGCCACAACATCTGTTGATTTGAATGTCATCATGAAGTCTTTCATGGACAAGTTGATTCAGAGGAGAGATGATGATTTCTATGGATATTTGACAAAACTGAAGCTCCAGCGTCTTCCCCATCTGATACAAACACTGCCAAAGAGGAGTTCAAAGCTTTATTCAGCACTGCAATCAGGTATGTTAAGAAATGGTTTGACTTCCCTGAGGACCACTGGATTTTTCACCTGAAACCTTTGTCTCTCCAGTCTGAGAAACTTTCCTTTGGTGATATGGAGAAAGTTGCAGAGACACTTAACCTCATTCAAAAGTTACAAATCAATATGGATGCACTTTAAGATGAGTTTATCACTGCCAACCCCATTTTGGAGAAGCTGAGAGAATATGATCAGTGGCAGCGTACAGACACAGCTAAAAAGTGGATGAAAGTGTTTCAAGCAGTAGATCTTCCAAACATACTGGCTTTAGTCTCATTTGTCCTGAGCATTCCATCATCCACAGGCTATGTGGAGAGGATATTCTCCATAATGAGAAACAAGTGGAGTGACTCAAGGAACAGATGCTCTGTTGAACTCATGAAAAGCAAGCTGCTTATCACCATGTACTTCAACACACCATGTTATGAATTTTACAGAACTGTACTTCATGACAAACAAATCATTGCTGCTTTGAGAAATGAGAAGAAGTACTCATGGAAAAAACGAGTTGGCTCTGAGAAGAAAAGAAAGAAAAAATTAAAATCTTATTTTTTGCACTTTTGTTTGCACTGTTCATAAAATTGTGAAACATAAAAACATTTCTACATTTACTGTAAGTAACATTTCTACATACATGTCTACGTTTAATCAGTTGTTGTGTTTATAAAAAAGAAGTTGAGCTTATCAAAGCCTATTACATGCGCGTTAACTTTTTAAGCTCAACTGTCATGTAAAGTACATTAAAAATAAATATGACAACATCCACTTAAAAGAACAATCTGTTCCTCATAATTTCTGCAGTCACAATTCTATAGTAGTGCTGCTCAGGTAGGTGGTTTGTGTGTAACGGATGTGACATTTTAATTAGATTTAACGCGTTCATTTAGTGCGATTAATTTTACAAAAAACAACGCGTTAAAAAAATGTACGCAATTAATCGCACTTCCTCCGGATCATAATAAGGAAGAGCCCAGAGAAATGCAAGCTTGTAGTTCCACCTATTTAATCCAGAGGGCAGTAAGTGAAATTTCAGCTGTATGAGCAACGTGCAGTTTATACGGTGAAGAAAACATTTCAGTAGGCAGAACAACATAAACATGCGTTATGTTCTTGTTTTCAAAACACTTGAAGGAGTGCAAATGCGAACTAAGGGATTTCAAGATGTGTTCAAAGATTGAGTATTAAACTATATTTAACTTGACACAGTGACCTAAACATTTTATGTTTATGACGCAACGCACCCGAGACACTACACAAGCATGTCTGATGCAGGGTGTGGCTGGATTGAGATTTGGAGATTTCCAAAATTTGGAATCATAAATAAAATCAAAGACATTTCCTTCAAACTTATTTATAAGTACTACCCCACTAATTATTTTCTGGTAGAGAGATTTAATTGTGATGTCAATATATTCTGTACATTTTGTGTTCTGCAGTAGGAAACATTTTTTCATTTATTTTGGAGTTGTCCCTACTCGACTTGTTTTTGGTCTGATTTCTGCAAGATTGTTAGATTATTATTCCCAGCTTTCAACTTTGAATTTGAAATTGTTTTATTTGTTTTTTTTAGCAATGACATGTCTCTTCATAAGGAATATTATTTTATAAATGTTCTGCTTTTGTTTAAGTTTAGTTGTCACGAACCCCGCTCCCTCGCTCCGCCCCCTCGTGCTTCCACGCTCGTTCCGCCCCTCGAGCTTCCACGCTCGTTCCGCCCCCTCGAGCTTGCACGCTCGTTTTGCTCCCTCGAGCTCGCACGCTCGTTTTGCTCCCTCGAGCTTCCACGCTAGTTTTGCTCCTACGAGCTCTCATGCTCGTAGCAGGTCTCCCTCCTCGGGCTCACATGCCCGCTCCCAATGGCCAGAACATTATGACCACCTGCACTCGTCTCTATCACCCCTTTATTCGTTTCACCTGCACTCGTCTCATCACCTTTCATTGTTTACACCTGCACCTTCCCCTATAAATACCACAGCACATCCGTTTCACGGGTGTTGGTTATTGTATTTAGTTTCCCGTGTCTTTGCCCCCCGCTAGTCTCGTCTAGTTTTGACCTCCTCTCGTTCACCTCTTAGCTTGCCAGCTCCCCTTGTTCCCCTGTCTTTTGCTCCCACTAGTCTCGTCATTTTCCTCTTGGTTCCCCGGCTTTCGACCTCACGCTCCCTTTGACTACTCTTCACTGGATTTGCCCTTTTTCTGTACTTTTGCCTGCCTGCAATAAAACTCAGTTTTTGACTTACATTGTGACTGTCTCTTCTTGTGCGGGTTACATTAGTATTCATAAATGTAAGTATTGTGGTTATAAACCATTAGTTTAAATTTTTAATTTAGAGGTTCAGAACAATTTCCAATTTGAGTAACAAGAAAGCTGTAAAGTGTATTGAAATATGTAAACAATTTGATATTTTTATTAAACTGTTTATTTATTTATTTTCCTTTTTGTTGTTGTTTGTTTTAATATACCTCTCGGCTCTAGATGTAAAAGTTTTGTAAGCATTAATGAAAAAAAATTCTGACGCAGGTGTAAATTGACAAGTCCTTAAACAAGCCCTCATAATATATCTCCAACTGATTGACAAATTCACTTGTGAAATGGATTGCTGTGAATTGAATGCCAATGATTGACTTATGATCAATAATATGGTAGTAAACAATACATTGTATTCTAAAGCCGCTTTTTGTATTGTTTTAATAATGATGAACTCTTCTGCGTAATGCATTTTAATTATCTGAATATATATATATATATATATATATATATATATATATATATATATATATATATATATATAATTTTTTAAATATTTAAAGATAACTATGTATAATTATATATTGATATAAATATGTATAATCATTATATATTGAATTATTGTTATATAAGGGGCTTTCTCAGCAAATATTTGTAAATACGATTAATCGCGATTAATTAATCGGGACACCATGTAATTAATTCGATTAAAAATTTTAAGCGATTTATAGCCCTAATTTTAATATGACATTATAATTCTTTTTAGAATTAAATTGTACAAAAATAGCATAAGTAAAACTTGTTTATGTCTGAGATTCCTTTTAGCATTTAATTCAAGCAACAACAAAAAAGAGACATTTATACACGTACTTCTTCAGACACTGAAAAGACATAAACTATGTGTACAAATATTTTGAGTGTCCCTTATACTATCCCTTATTTTCCTATAAAGAACCAAGATTGTCCCTTATTTTCCTTTGCTGAAGTTGGCAAGACTAGTTGAGGGGTCCCTTGGTGTTTCTTAAAAGAAATTATAAACATGCTTGAGTTTTCTGAAGGAATTTACAGACAGCAATTGAGTGATACTGAGTACATCCAAAGTCATTCTAGCAAGTCAGTCCACTGTCAGTCATCTTTGGAATGCTCCCGGGACAGTTGTGCCAGTGCAGCTCCTATCTATTTTAATGGGAAAAGACCAAAATATCCTAAACGGTTGGTCAAGATTACGATCAAAGAATATATTTCAAACCAGCAGTAAAATGGTAAAATGACAACAATGGTATTAAATTGTGTTTCTTTACCTCAGATTAAGCTAAAAAAAAATCTTGGCTTGTATACCTAATGAGCCTGCACATTGTCGAGCTGATTGACAGGCGATGTCTGTATCTAAAAGGTGATTGGGTCTTGTAAGGTGGGACTTCCTTTCTACATCCATGGACCATTGGCTGCCATTGGACATTCCAGTTTTTCCCATTTATTTTAACAGGAGTGGCCCATCTCAGATAAATAATCTCTGGTAGATCCTAATTTGTCACCATTAAATCATCTTGCATCTTAGAACTAAACCATACTTAGAACTTAATTAATCTGCATGCAGTTAATGTTTGCATTTTTGCCAGTATTTATCTAACATATTGTGTTAGCTCACTATCAAACATTTGTAAAGTTATTACATGGATGCTATCTGGAAAAATAGCCCTGGGCTGCAAGGCCTCACGGCCCATCAACTTTGACAACAAATGTTTATTTACGCTTGAATATGTGGGCCCCACAGCTTAAAGAAGGACCCCTCAATATGGCCCTGTGACTATGAGGACCCCTTGCCCTCTCATAGGACCCTTTTGCCTTCTTGTCTCTAATAAAAAAAATTTGAGCCACTCTTTAGCCCAATAACACCGCACATGTCATATTTGACTTTCTAAAGCCTTTAACATCATCATCAAAACTTAGCTGAAAATTTTGTGTACTAGATTTTCCCGTCTGTCGCTCACTTCAACGTTGTGTCGGAGAAGCGACACTAGGGGTCTCTCTTGAGTGCCAAATATACCTCTGATCTATGAAAAAAGGCCAATGAGAAGTTGGCAGACAGAATTTGCATGTCCTACCCCCGGACATATGGATGAGACACAGGTGGGGAAATACGTCTGTTCCATTCATAAATTTTCTTCGGAGCCGATGATTGTGTATGCAGCAAACTGCGAGTCACACACACCTGTTCCTCTTACCTCTGGTGATCTGCTGTTGGATCTACGGCACACTTCAGCAGCTTTCTCCTTCTCTGCACAGCAGTGCAGTTTGCCTCTGGGCGCTTCGAAAGCGCAAACTAAAAGAGTTTATAAAAACTACTTGGAACCTACTTGGACTGCACGCAGAGCTTTAGACGTTCTGTGCAGCTCTTTGTCTGCTTTGGTGGACAGCGGAAAGGGAACGCTGTCTCCAAACAGAGGCTCTCCCACTGGGTGGTGGACACCATTTCGTTGGCCTATTGCTACCTGGCAGTGCCCCCTACCCCCTTGCGGGTCCAAGCACACTCAACAAGGAGTGTTGCATCCTCATGGGCACTGGCCAGAGGCACCTCCCTGGCAGACATATGCAGAGCAGCGGGTTGGGCAACACCTAATACCATTGCTAGATTTTACAATCTCAGGGTAGAGTCAGTTTCGTCCCGTGTTTTCTCAGGTCCGAGCCAGTAGAACTCGGTAACACACTGACGGACTGACCGGGTGGATCGCTTGCACCTAGCTCCCTTTCCCTCGGTTGAGGTAATTCCATGCACTTTTTCTCCCAGGTGATCCCACTCACTCGGCTCCCTGGATGACTCCTCCCTAGCCCTCTGGGTCCGCAATTCAGCGGAGGAATTTGCCGACCTAATCCACTGCGGGTACTCAGATCTACCCTGTACTGGAATTGGTGCTCTACAGGTCAGGGCTCCTAATTAGCGCTGGTTGGACGCTAGGTGGTACTATGGGGTCATTTAATTAAGCAGGGTGAGGGTTAAGCTTACAAAATAAATCAAACTTTTTTTATTTATTTATTTGAACTAAGTGCAATTAAATCGTGTGTTGTTCAACTTTTTGAAAGATGGTTTTACAACAGTTATCACCTTTCCATTTACCGTCAGGCAAGAATCTTAACATAATGGCAGAAAATTACTTACACAAATGAAGACATATAAACAATTATAAATGTAAAAATAATAATTATAATGATGATAATAATCACTGAAATATAAATCATGGTTCAAGGTGAACGTGTTTTTGTATTATTTTATGTTTTATTCGCAGATGTAGGCTATATAGGCTGCAGAGTTGGTCACAATGAACTGCTCTGTGGAAATAAAGTGAACTGAACTCAAAGCACCTCCTGAGCTGAGATGTCCGAGGTCATTTGCAGCACTCAGACAATACTGATCTTGCAAAATCTGAAGACAGAAACAAAGAGTCAGAACCTTTTAGATGAGCGTGTTCCATGCAGACTCAGCATCAGCACGTCATACATGCCCATAGAAGGCTTTTCTGTTATTTGTTCTTAATAATATAATACAGTGTTTCTTCAAGCACATGTCCATGTGTCTATGGGCAAATTATTTGTGATATTAATTTGATAATAATAGCCTAATAATAATAATAATTATTTAATACGTGGGAAAACTAGCTAAATATTGTCTTGACATCGTCCAAGGCATCAGCTATTGGCGATCGCTCTGACCATCGTCAATCACACAGATCATCATCATCTGTCAGCACAGCGCTAATGTGCATTTCTCTATATAAATTAACAGAAATGTTCAGACAGTCTCCTTGCATGTTTTTCCAACACATTCAGGATCATTACAGTTTTTGTTACTGCAGCTCACTTCATGCGTGTGCTTGTAAAAATTATATTTTGAAGGCTCATTGTTACGGTTTAGTATTTAGCAATGTTACTTATAACGTTCTTTCTCAGCCCTGGAACTCAAACCTTTTTCTGATCCTCCCCACAAAAATATAGGCAAGTAATTAAATTAATTACGCACGCACGCACACACACACACACACACACACACACCCTTGTTTCTCCAATAACATGTTAGAAACAGCCCAGTCTGTGATGTTATTGAGAAGCTTGAATGCATCATTTGATTTGAACCAGCAATGGCAGATTGTGACCCTTCGCATAAGAAAGTAGTTCCCTTGTTCATTGAACTGTTGCATATAAGCAATTTCACACTCGCAGTCTTGCTATATGGCCCTAAATCAGCGCTGCTGTGATTACCTACTGCACCCGGCATGCGGCCAAATCACAGCAGCTTTGATATAGAGCCATATCGCACTCTTGCTCATGTGATATTGATGAATCGAATTAATTACATGGTGTCCCGATTAATTAATTGCGATTAATGCATTTAATCGCATATACAAATATTTGCTGAGAAAGCCCCTCATATAACAATAATTAAATATATAATGATTATGCACATTTATATCAATATATATTTATACATAGTTATCTTTAAATATTTAAAAATTATATATATATATATATATATATATATATATATATATATATATATATATATATATATATATAATAAAAATATTCAGATAATTATAATGCATTACATTCTTGTGGCAGAAGAGTTAATCATTGATAAGACAATACAAATAGCGGCTTTAGAATACAATGTATTGTTTTCTACCATATTATTGATCATAAGTCAATCATTGGCATACAGTTCACAGCAATCCATTTCACAAGTGAATTTGTCAATCAGTTGGAGATTTATTATGAGGGCTTGTTTAAGGCCTGCATCAGACATTATTTTTTTTATTATTAATGCTTACAAAACTTTTAAATCTAGAGCGAAGAAGTATTAAAACAAACAACAACAAAAAGGAAAATAAAGAAATAAACAGTTTAATAAAAATATCAAATTGTTTACATATTTCAATACACTTTACAGCTTTCTTGTTACTCAAATTGGAAATTGTTCTGAACCTCTGAATTAAAAATTTATACTAATGGTTTATAACCACAATACTTACATTTATGAATACTAAACTTTGCCAACAAAAGCAGAACATTAAAATAATATTCCTTATGAAGAGACATGTCATTGCTAAAAAAAACAAATAAAACAATTTCAAAACAAAGTTGAAAGCTGGGAATAATAATCTAACAATCTTGCAGAAATCAGACCAAAAACAAGTCGAGTAGGGACAACTCCAAAATAAATGAAAAAATGTTTCCTCCTGCAGACCACAAAATGTACAGAATATATTGACATCACAATTAAATCTCTCTACCAGAAAATAATTAGTGGGGTAGTACTTATAAATAAGTTTGAAGGAAATTTCTTTGATTTTATTTGTGATTAAATATTTATGGGTCATTTCCAAATTTTGCACCATCTCAATCCAGACACACATGCTTGTGTGGTGGCTCGGGTGCATTGCGTCATAAACATAAAATGTTTAGGTCACTGTGTCAAGTTAAATATAGTTTAATACTCAATCTTTGAGCACATCTTCAGATCCCTTAGTTCGAATTTGCACTCCTTCAAGCGTTTTGAACACAAGAACATAACGCATGTTTGTGTTGTTCTGCCTACTGAAATGTTTTGTTCACTGTATAAACTGTGTGTTGCTCATACAGCTGAAATTTCACTTACTGCCCTCTTGAGTAAATAGGTGGTACTACTAGCTTGCATTCCTCAGGAATCTTCCTTATTATGGTCCAGGGGCATTGCGATTAATTGCGTAAATTTTTTTATTGACAGCCCTAATATATATATATCGCTGTAAGGCCATTCCAAACAGAATTCCCATTAAAAATAACTTAAAAAGTGAGTCCTCCAAAGCTCTCACAGTGGATGTTAAAAATATCCAAAGGGGAGCCGTGTGGTGTCATACGAGGTTCGGACATGTGAACGGCAAACTCTGCGCACTTTGATAGTTTTAAACACTTTTAATTATATAAACCAGTGAGATTTGATACACCCTGATTCTTAACTGTTTTATAAAGTCATATGTCAAATAGTTCAAAATGCTCTAGCTCTGGAGATATTAAAAGACACTTACGTGCTCAAGCTGATACCCCAGTGTAACAAAACTTCACAGCAGTAGCGGAAGGAGGACACAGGGAACCAGTTTCTTCATCTCACAAGTAAAGCTTTTGATTAACAAAACTTGCAGCATTTCAGCAACTCAACAGATTCACAAACAGTCATCAGCTTCTCAATGGCTCGTCAGCATCACAATAGCTCTATCAGAATCACAATAACTTTATCAGCATCACCATAAGGGACAAGAGACAGCAGGTCTCTCTCTCTGACTCCCCATCGGTGGCGTGGTCCTTTTATACCGCTCTCCCCAAACTCACTGCAATTAGAAACAAGTGTTAAACATAATCTGGTTCAGATGTATGCACCCTTACCACTTTCTCTCTCACCGGGCGGATGCTTGACCACACCTCCGCTCGAGTATGTCTGCAATGCTGGCGAAGGTCGTTGCTTCCATTGGAACAAAATTGGTTACAAGAATGGGGGACATCGAAAAACGGATTGATTATCTGTAGTCATCGGAGAGGGAATTAACTGCTAACCCGCTAGCGATCAAGACAGACTTGCATCACGTTTGGGGAAAAACTGGAGGATTTAGAGAATCGTAATCGATGAAACAACGTCCAAATTGTTGGAATTCCTTAGCATGAGGAAGACAGAGATATGGTAAAATTCCTAGACAGGCTCTTTCAGAGTATGCTCAACATAACAGGTCATAAGCTGGAAATCGAGCGAGCTCACAGGGTCCCGGTTTGGAGATCCGCTGAGGGAGACATTTCAAAATTTCTGAAATCATACGATAAAGATCTCGTGTTACATTAAGCGAGGAGTAAAGAAAAGCTTTCTTGGAAGAACCTCAACATTTTTTGTTCCCAGACTTCGACAAGAGAGAAACATGATCAATTCAAGGAATGCAAGAATCTCTTACATCAGCGGAAGGTCGCTTTGTACTGATGTTTCCGTTCAAACTGAGAATAGATACTAAGGATGGCCATAGATAATTAACATGGCCACAGTAAGCTTTATCCTTCATATAGACATTGGAGTGAGTAAGCAATTTGGTGATTTTCATGTTGCTGCCTAGTGGACCTGACTCACTGAAAATACACTTGACTGCCCAAGAAAGCTGGGTGCCTACTTTGTTTCTTTTTGTGCTGGTTCCACCTAGCGGCTCAAGTTTGTTCCCTGTCTGTCACTCACTTCAATGTTGTGTCGAAGAAGTGACACTAGGGGTCACTTGAGAAAACTTCTGAACTTGAGAAAAGCCCAATGAGAAATTGGCAGACAGAATTTGCATGTCCCACCCCCAGACATACGTGTGTAAAGGGAGGGAAATGCGTCTGTCCATTCAGATTTTTCCTTCGGAGCCGAGTGGTTGTGTGATCAGCGAGCTGTATTCACTGACTGTTCACTCATCTCTACACAGCGTATGCTGTTGGATCTACTGTGCACATCAGCGGCTTTCTCCTTCTCTGCACAACAGTGCAGCTTTGCCCATGGGCGATTCGACAGGGTCGACACGCCCAGTCTGAGGCTGACGCCCAGATGTCCGACATGCTTGCCCGGGCTGCCGTCTGCATGAGGTTGGACTGGAACCATCCAAACAGGGTTGGGGCGCCGTGTTCTGTTCACTTCCCAGGAGACCTCCCACTGCCCGCTCTGGTACTCCCTAACGGAGGCTCCCCTCAGGACAGACGTGCTGGGACACAGCTGGCCCCAGGGGCTGCGCAAATACACATTTCCCCAGTGAGCCTTCTTGCACGGGTGCTGCGCAAGGTCAGGGAGTAAGAGGAACAAGACATTCTGGTAGCCCCCTACTGGTCCACTTGGTTCTCGGATCTCGTGCTTCTCACGACAGCCCTTCCCTGGCGAATTCCCCTGAGGAAGGACCTTCTTTCTCAGGGATGGGGCACCCTCTGGCATCTGCACCCAGACCTCTGGAAACTCCACGTCTGGCCCCTGGACGGGATGTGGAAGATCTAAGTGGCCTACCACCTGCCGTCGTAGACTCGATCAACCAAGCCAGAGCTCCCTCTACCAGGCAACTTTATGCCCTGAAGTGCCGCTTGTTTGCAAATTGGTGCGTTTCCTGGTCCAAAGACCCTCAGAGGTGCGCAGTCAGGTCTGTGCTCTCATTTCTGCAGGAGAGGTTGGAGGGGAGGCTGTCCCCCTCCACCTTGAAGGTGTATGTAGCCTCTATCGCGGCCCACCATGACGCAGTGGACAGCAAGTCCTTGGGTAAGCACGACTTGATTATCAGGTTCCTTAGAGGTACCTGGAGGTTGAACCCTCCCCGGCCAAGCCTGTTCCCCTCCTGGGATCTCTCAGTGGTCCTCTTGGGGCTCCAGAGACCCCCCCATCGAGCCGCTAGAATCAGTCGAGCTCAAGGCCCTCTCCTTGAAGACGGCCCTTCTGATCGTGCTCACTTCCATCAAGAGGGTTGGGGACCTGCAAGCGTTCTCTGTCAGCAACACCTGCCTGGAATTCGGTATGGCAGACACTCATGTCGTCCTAAGACAGCGACCAGGCTATATGCCCAAGGTTCCTAAGACCCCCTTCAAGGACCAAGTAGTGAACCTGCAAGCGCTGCCCCTGGAGGAGGCAGACCTAGCCCTTTCGTTGCTGTGTCCAGTACGCGCCCTGCGTACTTATGTGAACCGCACGCAGAGCTTTAGACATTCTGAGCAGCTCTTTGTCTGCTTTGGCGAACTCTCTCCAAACAGAGGCTTTCCCACTGGGTTGCTGATGCCATAGCATTGGCCTATCACACCCAGGGCGTGCCCGCCCCCTTGCGGGTTTGAGCACACTCAACAAGAAGTGTGGCATTGCACGTACATGGTTCAGTGCATGGCGTGATTTAATATGGACATGAGATTCGAGATAACATCGGGAACGAGACGTTGAGTCCTCCAGGCCACAACGCTGAACCGAGCCACTGTTATGGCAAAAACCTGAATGGAATTTCTCTTCCTTTATACCCATATTTCCGGGGGCAGAACATGCAAATTCTGTCTGCCAATATCTCATTGGCCTTTTCTTAAGTTCAGAGATGCACGAGGCTCTCAAGAGAGACCCCTAGTGTCGCTTCTTCGACAAAACATCTCGTTCCCTCCATCAGGGAACAGAGGTTACAATAGTAACCTAGACGTTTTGTGTAATATAATTTCTTTGGGACAGCTTGTGGATGAATCTGCACAGTTTTGTTGCTTATGCCTCCTGTGGCCTGGCATTTGTTTTGTGTAATATCTCTTGAAGGACATTCAAATGATTGGGTCTTTTGTTGCACTCATGTATCGGCCGAATAGGCCACTGAACATACGTTTGACTGGCCAAAGATCTGAACAGCCACTTTTTTTCCTTTTTATTTTGTGCTGGTTCTGCTAGTGGCTGGAACTTGTTCTGTGGATGAACACACATTTTGGACAGTTATGTGGATGAATCTACACATTTTTTGTGTTTTTTCCACTTATTGGCTAGAGTTTGTTTATAGACTATTTTTGCTGTGTAATTCTGTCTCGCAAAATTTGTATAGTAGCACCAGATTTAAGCAATCTGATGGCAAAGTGTCGTGCACAGGGTTAATGTGCACGTTTTTCTTTTTTCTGTTTGTTTGGTTCGGGGGGAAGTTTGCCAGATTAAATGGAAGTCAATAGGGCTTGTTGCTAGTTTGCTCAAAATGGTTGCTAGTGCATGGCTATGTAGTATCTATGATGATACCTGAAGTCTGATAGCTCACCCAAGTAAAAACAAGCCAACTGTAATTTCTTGAGGACTTTCTGATCCAAAAATATCAGATGTATGGCTAAGTAGTTTCCATGATGATACATGAAGTCTTATTGCTCACCCAATTGAAACAAGCAAACTGTCATTACTCTAGTACATTCTGATCCAAAGATATCACTCTTAGCCAGTTTGAATGGAAGACAACTGGGTTTGCTTGCTAGGTTGCTCTAAATGATTGCTAGGGCATGGCAATGTAGTATATATGATGCTACCTGAAGTCTGATTGCTCATCTAAGTAAAACAAGAAATATTTATCTATTATATAAATAGTTGTATTTATGTACTTTAGAACTTAATCGAGGCATCAACTCACCAGCTAGTTTTAATAAATATTTAAGGGTGTAAGATTGTACAAGATTGTATTAAATTTGTATAATTCATTTTTAATTGCCGATGTGTGTTTCTCATTAATAATATGGTCCCTTAATAGATGTAGCCATTGTGTGATTGCTATTTGTTTTTAAATTTTCCAATTGAGTAATATTGTTTTCATGGCGATAGCTAGAGATATGAGCAGAAGAGTTGAATGTTCAAGAGGGGTGTTCATTTGAGATGTGTCACCTAAAATGCATAGTAATGGGAGTGCAGGGATTGTAATTTTCAAGAAATCTGATTTATCTGGTTTATTAATGACATCTGTCCAGAACTGATGAACAGGTGGGCATAACCAGAGTGCATGAAGGTAAGTGTCTGGTGTGTTTAAATTGCAGTTAGTACATCTGTCAGAAGTTACTAGTACCATTTTAAACATCATACGCTGTGTTATGTGTGTTCTGTGTACAATTTTATACTGAATTAGCTGGATATTTGTGTTTGTACTTAAGATAAAGGTATTTCTGCAAACTGTTTTCCAGAATTCCTTGTTGGTGTTGATATTGAGAACTTTTTCCCATTGTTTAACTTGTGCTGCTGTATTAGTATCTATAGACGATATTAAAGTGTATATTTTAGTAAGTGTCTTTACTGAATTTCCAATTGTGGTTTTAATAGAATTCCTAATTTGTAGGTAATAGTAATAATGTTCTTTTTAAAGTTACATTTCTGTATTAATTCTGTAAATGTAATGAAGGTGTTACCAGTAAACAGGTGATGTAGATGTGTGATGCCTTTCTCTTTCTATTTAATATTGTTAAGCAGAATTTGGTTAATGGTAAGATCAGGAATTAATAAAAAATTATGCCATATAGGTGAGTTGATGTGTGAGCGCATGATTTGTCAATGTATTCATTTGCCACCAAGCAGTGAGAGTTGTTTTAATCATCATAGTTTTAAAAAGTTTTTGCTGTGAGTGATGTGAGATCAGATATGGTTATTTCTTTACATTCTGCTTGTTCCAATTCTAGCCATGGGTTTTGGAAAATGTCACTTTTGATCCATTTGCAAAAGTATTGTTGGTGAGATGCTAAGCAATAATGTTGAAAATGTAGTGCTGCTAGACCACCTTGAGCTTTATTTGTTTGAAGTGTTTGTAAACTTATTTTAGATGTATTTTTTTCCAGTAAAATGTGTTAATTGTTTTTTTTAGGATTTTGTACAAAAAGATATATGTCATCTGCTTATAAAGAAATATTTTTTTATAGAGCGAAGAGTAATGGTGATAAGGAGCACCCTTATCGAGTCCCTCAGTGAAGCAGGAATGATGATGATATTATGCCATTCTTTATAACAGATGTTCCCTTCTGTCGCTCTCTCCACGTTGTGTCAGAGAAGCGACACTAGGAGTCTCTCTTGAGCGCCGATATACACCTCTGATCTATGAAAAAAGGCCAATGAGAAGTTGGCAGCCGGTATTTGCATATCCTGCCCCCGGACATACAGGTATTTAAGCGGCGCAAATACGGGAGTTCATTCAGAAAATTTCTTCGGAGCCGATGGTCGTGTCTGCAATTGCTGCGAGTTACACCCCTGGGCGCTTCGACAGGGCAGATTAAAAAAACTCTCACAAGTTTTTTCCCTAAAAGAGTGATTTTATTTAAAAGAGTAATTTCCTCTAAAAGAGCAAAACACAGTTGAACGTCCTTTTAAGGACGCGTCTTTATAAAGATGCCTTTCTGCCCCTGTGTTGTTCCTGGATGCGGTAGAGTGCTCTCCGCTTCAGACGGCCACAGGCGTTGTCTCGTGTGTCTGGGTAGCGATCACACCGAGGCTGCGTTTGTGGATGGTTCATGTTCTCACTGCGAGAACATGACCATGACAACGTTGCGGCTCGCTTACAACCGTAAGCAAGCCACTCCAGCCGCCCCCCGCGTTGCTCCTTCCCACGGGATTGAGGACGATTGAGGCGATTTGGGGATGGCAGCGGGTGCAGCTCCGTCGGGTACCCCCCCTCGGACCACCCGCACACCGGCACGCTCGTTGACTCCCGTCCGTGCTCGAGGCAACGGCGACTCACCTTACAGCCAGTCCGCCTACCCTCCGAGCTCGCCGCGGCATCGGAGGGCGCGGTATCTGATGCTGAGGACTCCCTTGGGCTGCCGCTTTCGGGCCTGCACGCCCAGGCTGAGGCTGACGCACAGATGACCGACATGCTTTCCCGGGCAGCCACTAGCATGGGCTTGGATCGGAATCCTCCATCCTCCCCACAGCCATCACGGCTGGACAACTGGTTCCTGGGGTCTGGACACCGCACACAGCCTCGTCCCACACCAGTCCCGTTCTTCCCGGAAGTGCATGATGAGCTGACGTCTTGGTGGAGAGCACCCCTCTCCGCTCGTCACACTGCCACCTGCTCATCCGCCCTCGCCACCCTCGAGTGCGCCACGGGTACACGGCGATTCCCCAGGTGGATAGGGCAGTTATGCCCCGGAAGCCCTACCACCTGGCGGGGCTGCCCTGTACTCCCTTACCGGACCTGTAGAGCAACATCCTTGGAGTTAGACTCAGTCTCAATGACAGCACGTCTCTCCAACGAGCGTGCTCAGTCAGTGATGAAATGCCTCGCTTCCCTCAAGCCAGGTACCGTGGTCCCTCTAAAATGATTCCAACAGCTCCTGGGGCATATGGCATCCTCCGCGGCAGCCGCGCCGCTGGGGTTGATCCATATGAGACCACTTCAGCACTGGCTCCAGACTCGAGTCCCGAGACGAGCATGGCGCCACGGCACACACAATGTGAAAGTTACCACCGCCTGACGCCAAACCTTCAAACCCTGGACAGACCTCTGCTTTTTACGGGCAGTGGTACCCTTGCAGCAGGTGTCCCGATGCGTTCTGGTCACAACTGATGCCTCCTAATAGGGTTGGGGCGCCGTGTGCAATGGGCATGCAGCCGCAGGCCGTTGGAACCGGGCCCCGCTGCGTTGGCACATCAACTGCCTAGAGCTGCTGGCAGTATTCTTTGCCCTGAGGAAGTTTCTCCCGTTAATTCGAGACAAACACGTCCTAGTCAGGACAGACAGCACCACGGTTGGTAGCCTACATAAACCGCCAAGGCGGAGTACGCTCCCTCCACATGTCACAGCTTGCCCGTCGTCTCCTCCTTTGGAGTCAGCAGTGACTCAAGTCAAAGCTTGCCCGGCGGAGAGTGGAGGCTCCACCCCCAGGCGGTCCAGCTGATCTGGGAACGGTTCGGCAAGGCCCAGTTAGACCTGTTTGCCTCCCTAGAAACCTCCCACTGCCCGCTCTGGTATGCCCGGAAAGAGGCTCCCCTTTGGGCAGATGCTTTGGCACACAGCTGGCCCGCGGGGCTGCGCAAGTACGCATTTCCTGGTTCCTCAAAGGTGCCCGGAGGCTAACTCCCTCCCGGCCTAACCTATTCCCCCCCTGGGATCTCTCGATCATCCTCACGGGCCTCCAGAGACCCCCCTTCGAGCCTCTAGATTCAGCTGGACTCAGGGCCCTCTCTCTCAAGACTGCCCTGCTGATCGCACTCGCCTCCATCAAGAGGGTTGGGGACCTGCAAGCGGTCTCTGTTAGCGACACTTGCCTGTGTGTCCCCTCTACGAGGCTGGATCTACCACCGCACCAACTTTTCCACATAGGTCCTAACAGGCCATGTGATGTATTTGCCACTCTTTTGCCTCCCCTGCAGGGTAGGTGTGGCCTCAGCAGGGTCTTCTCCCCCTAAAAGAAGGGCTAAGACCCCCTTCCCTCAATGCGTGTAAGAGCACCGGCCGTAGTTGCTCTATGCGAGAAACATAGAGAGAAAAGAGGCCCAGCCAGGCTGGCCCATTCCCAGATTGGCGGCCATCACCTTGTTCCCCCCTCCAGGGTAACCAGAAGGACTCTGATGGCTTTAATGGGGCATTGGGGAAGGGTACGTGCAGTCTGATACAGTTGGTCGCCTTTGCACGTAGGAATACCTGCTCGCTCCTGTATCAGCAGTTCACGTACATGGCTCAGCGCATGGCGTGTTTATAAGTGGACCCCTAGTGTCGCTTCTCTGAAACAACGTGGAGAGAGCGACAGAAGGGGAACGTCTAGGTTACGTATGTAACCTCCGTTCCCCGATGGAGGGAACGAGACGTTGTGTCTTCCCCGCCACGCCGCTGAGCCGAGCCACTGTTGTGGCCGGACCATTTCCGGCTCCTCAGAAAAATCCTGAATGAACTCCCGTATTTGCGCCGCTTAAATACCCGTATGTCCGGGGGTGAGATATGCAAATACCGGCTGCCAACTTCTCATTGGCCTTTTTTCATAGATCAGAGGTGTATATTGGCGCTCAAGAGAGACCCCTAGTGTAGCGTCTCTGACACAACGTCTCGTTCCCTCCATCGGGGAACGGAGGTTACATACGTAACCTAGACGCTAGTGGTGTATTATATAAAGTTTTAATCCATTGAATAAATGAGTTTCCGAGCCCAAACTTTTTAAATGTTGTATGAAGGATGTACCAAATTACTTTATCAAATGCCTTTTCTGCGTCCAGTGATACGATTATTGTATTTTTTTTTGTTTTGTTTACATAAGTTCATTATGTTGAATAATCGTCTGGTATTGTTTGATGAGTGGCGTCCTTTGATGAAACCTGTTTGGTCTGGATGGATGAGAGATTAAATTACTGATTCAAGACGTGTGGCCAGAGCTTTACTATTTATTTTTAAATCAGTATTGATAAGGGATAATGGTCGATAACTAGTGCATCATGTTGCATCTTTGTTTGGTTTAAGTACAACCGAAATTAGTGCTGTGTTCATGTGAGATGGGATTGAAGAATGTTTTCTGTCTGTGTTAGTAGCGTGATTACTTGTTTGAAATTTGGCTATGCAAAAACGCTGTGTGAGGTAACAGGTGGCAAGAGTGCTAAGTGGGTAATGAAAAACCAACAAATTTGCTAATTTCTGGGGATATTTTTTAAAGAATAAGCCAAAAGCATCAATTCCAGCTATTTTAGTGATACAAGTTTAAAATTGTGCAGAATTAGCTGCAAAATTAAGAGTATTTTGGTGAGGCTTGCTTCTGTTTCACAAATTTGTTTAAGATTATTAAATTATTAGTTCAATGACCCCTTCTGGAAATGTCAAAAGGTGGTGACAAATGAGCATCTTATGTGCTATGAGTGAGTCAGTGAATCATTTTGAGTCGTTCATGACCGAAATCTACCAAGAGACTTTATAGTGTTTAAGCATTAAAAGAACAAAGCATATCTATAGTCTTCCTTCAGTCTGAGCATTATTTTTCATCCAAAAAGACAACAATAATAGTCTAATAATAGTGAGTTTCAATAATGTTCTTACCGTCTCCTTTATTAAAACTTGCATGGCTACAAATCTACTGACTTTTCAGTTGAAGAATTGTAAACACAAAGCTGATTTACGGTATAATTTTCCTACAGTAAACTTTTTAAACTGGTGAGCATGGCTTTTATCAGAAAAGACAACAATAATAGACAAATAATAATTATTTTGTGTTTCAATAATGTTCTTTCATCATTGTAAAGAGCATTTCAGTTTCAGAGTTGAGTGGGGGCGTCAACACTCCGTTCAATGCCAGCGTCAAGCGCCACATCGCCCTCCACATGACAAGATTTGCAGAAAGCGTCACAGAGGGGCGATTTTATGAGTTTGCCATGTAAAAAATTGGGAGATGTGCACAATAAACATTGAAAACATGTATTTGGAAGAGAGAAAAAAAGCTTGCTGTTGCTTTGATAGCAGAAAGTAATAAAAGGACTCGTTTATATTGGCAAATTGAAATTATGAAACATTCAATGTCTTTTCACAAATTTGGACAGTTTTTAAATATTTCTTGTTTCTTAGTACTCGCAAAGACATTATTGTTGAAGAAAAACTTGACCCTTAAAACATATAAATATCACTCATTTTGCACATTAATGGTTGGTCTTCACAATCACAAAAGTGACCGATTATGTCTTCAAAATGCCGAATTTCTCCAAAAGTTGAGGAGTTTGGATCCCTGAAAATATTTTTTTTTCATGCATTTATTTATTTTGTGGAATTTGATAATGTTCCATGGCATACCTGAGAATCTTTCACAGCACACTAGTGTGTTACACAGGGGTTGGGAAACACTACCTTAGACTTAAAAGGATTTCTTATCCTGTGGCTACCTCTGGTGGATTAATAAGTCAGATAAATGGATGATTATTTAAAATTTGCTGTTCATCGCTAAGCGCTTGAACCCCTAATAAAAA
This sequence comes from Xyrauchen texanus, assembly GCF_025860055.1. Taxonomy (NCBI): domain Eukaryota; kingdom Metazoa; phylum Chordata; class Actinopteri; order Cypriniformes; family Catostomidae; genus Xyrauchen; species Xyrauchen texanus. The sequence continues at coordinate 40,492,678 of NC_068301.1, read as the reverse complement.
TCATACGTACATAACTGTCATGTTCACTGTTGTCTTTTGTTTTTGTGCTTTTATGTTGAAGTTTAGTTTAGTTCCTGTTTCCTGTTTGGTTTTTGTAGTCCTTTGTAGTTTCTTTTTATGATTGGTTTTCACCTGACAGTTTCTCCTTCCCTGATTGTCTCCCCAGGTGTTCCTCATTCCCTTGTTTGTTCCTTTGTGCATTTAAGCCCTTAGTTTCCCTGTATCCTTTGTTAGTTCTTGCATGTGTTACTATGCTCTGTGCTAGGTTTCCTTTGTTTTTCCTTTGTTTTTCCTTTGTTTTTCCTTTGTTTTTCCTTTGTTTTTCCTTTGTCCTGAGTTTTCCCTGTTTTTATTAATAAAAGCTGCATTTAGATCCACATTCTTGCCTGCCTGCCTTCCTCACAGAAGAACTAACCTCAGATGGATCTAGCAGCAATCTTCCTCCAGATTCCTGCCAGATGCACTGGATATGCGGACCGATCTACCATCTACCAGATCGGCCTCCTTGCCCATGGATGGGAGGAGTTGCCGGAGACTGGTGAGTACACTTGGATGCAGTATGTGGATATGATTTTGGAGAAGTTTGCTCCTGAGAGTACTCTCAATGAGCCAACACCCACGCCTGCCACGGCCAACGAGCCAACGCCCACGCCTGCCACGGCCAACGAGCCAACGGCCACGCCTGCCACGGCCAACGAGCCAACATCCACGCCTGCCACGGCCAACGAGCCAACACCCACGCCTGCCACGGCCAACGAGCTGGAAGTCTCTTCTGTCCCAGAGCCAGCGTTGCCAGCCTTGTCTGTCCCAGAGCCAGCGTTGCCAGCTTCGTCCGCCTGAAGGAGGAAGAGAAGAGGTTTCCTCTTCTCTTCCTCCTCCAGGTGGACGAAGCTGGCAACGCTCGGGAAACTTCTGCTCCCCAGTCTCCACCTGCCATGGTCAGCGAGCCAGAACCCACGCCTACCACGGTCAGCGAGCCAGCGCCTGTAGCCTTAACCGTCCCAGAGCCAGCGCCTGTAGCCTCGACCGTCCCAGAGCCAGCACCTATAGGCTTGACCGTCCCGAGTTTCCCGAGCCTCCCAGGGCTTCGCCTCCCGAGCGTCCGCCTCCCGAGCCTCCCAGGGCTCCGCCTCCCGAGCCTCCCAGGGCTCCGCCTCCCAAGCCTCTGCCTTCTAGGGCTCCGCCTCCCGAGCCTCCTAGGGCTCCGCTTTCCAGGGCTCCGCCTCCCGAGCCTCCCAGGGCTCCGCCTCCCAGGGCTCCGCCTTCCGGGGCTCCACCTCCCGAGCCTCCCAGGGCTCCGCCCCTGAGCTTTCCACAGCTCTGCCTTCCATGGCTTCGTCTCCAGGGCCTTACACGGCTCCGCACCCATAGCTTTCCACGGCTCCACCACCAGAGCCTTCCACAGCTCCGCCTTCCATGGCTCCGTCTCCCGGGCCTCCAAGGGCTCCGCCTTCCATAGCTCCGTCTCCCGGGCCTCCCAGGGCTCCGCCTTCCACAGCACTGCCTTCCATGGCTCTCTTTCCCTGGCCTTACATGGCTCCGCCCCCTGAGCCTTCCATGGCTCCGTCACCTGGGCCTCCCAGGGCTCCGCCTTCCACAGCACTGCCTTCAATGGCTCTCTTTCCCGGGCTTTACACGGCTCCACCCCCTGAGCATTCCACAGCTCCGCCTTCCATGGCTTCGTCTCCCGGGCCTTCCACCACTCCGCCCACACAGCCTTCCATGAATCTGACTTCCACGGCTCCGCCCCCTAGAGCTTTCCACGGCTCCGCCCCCTAGAGCTTTCCACGGCTCTGCCCCTAGAGCTTTCCACGGCTCCACCACCAGAGCCTTCCACGGCTCCACCACCACAGCCTTCCACAGCTCCGCCTTCCATGGCTCCATGGACCCAGTCCCTGTCCTGTGGCCTCCTCCCAGGGCCCCTGACCCTGTTCCCGTCCTGTGGCCTCCTCCCAGGCCTCCTGACCCTGTCCCCGTCCTGTGGCCTCCTCCCAGGCTCCCTGACCCGGTCCCTGTCCTGTGGCCCCCTCCCAGGCCCCCTGACCCAGTCCCTGTCCTGTGGCCTCCTCCCAGGCCCCCTGACCCGGTCCCCATCCTGTGGCCTCCTTCCAGGCCCCCTGACTGTTTCCCCATCCTGTGGCCTCCTCCCAGGCCCCCTGACCCTGATCCCGTCTTGTGGCCTCCTCCCAGGCCTCCTGTTCCCATCCTGTGGCCTCCTCCCAGGCCCCCTGACCCAGTCCCCGTCCTGTGGACTGCTCTGATTGCCCCTTGTGTACCCTTGGACTGCCTGTTTGCCCCTTGTGCCCCCTTGGACAATATGTTGTTTTGTTCTTCTTTTTTGTGCTTTTTGGAGCGTCTGGAATCCGCTCCTTAAAGCGGGGGCTCTGTCATGTTCACTGTTGTCTTTTGTTTTTGTGCTTTTATGTAGAAGTTTAGTTTAGTTCCTGTTTGGTTTTTGTAGTCCTTTTGTAGTTTCTTTTTATGATTGGTTTTCACCTGATATTTTCTCCTTCCCTGATTGTCTCCCCAGGTGTTCCTCATTCCCTTGTTTGTTCCTTTGTGCATTTAAGCCCTTAGTTTCACACATGCCTGTGTGTGGAGAAATATTAGAATTTCATGTATGGGGCAGTTTACTGGGTCCTTGCTGTGTGAGAGACACCAATCAGCGTACACCTTCCTTTTTAGTGCATAGAGGCGTCTTGTGGACGGTGCTCTGGCATGTAAAATGGTGATGACTGAACGCGTCAGTTCTGGTGCGTGTAGTGCTCTCCATTCAGGGGCCACACGTGCGGGTTCCACAGCTGGTGCTGGGGATGCCAGATTGTGCCTTGCGCCTGAGAGAGGAGATCCCTCCTCAGTGGTGTTTCCCATGGAGTACTAAACAGCGTTTCCATCACTTCCGGAAACCATGGCTGGTTGGCCAATTCGGTGCAACTAATAGAACGGATTCCTGGATCAGGCATAGCGGAGGAAACGCATATTTGTGTTTCGCCGGGCATTTGTGTGCCATTGCGCCCCTTCTCAACTGTCATGTTGTCTGAGTGAACCAGGACATGACAAGCCTTTAAGGCTAGAAATACAGCAAATGGCTTTAGGCGTTCACGACATCTTGCCCCAGTGTGACACATCGCTGGAAAAATACAGGAGCTGTCCGTAGTGCTAAATAGTGGCGGGATAGTGATGTGCATGCGTTCTTGGCACTAAGCACGTGACCGCTTCAGCCAGCACTGAAGCGGTCACGTGTAAGACAGCTTATGGAAACAAATTCCAATGCTTTCTGAAACAAGTTTCAGCGGAAATGTTCTCCCCACTTTGAACTGAGACGGACACTGTAAAATGGCTGAAGCAGTAAGTCTGTGGGGGCATAACAATGCCTCTGATTGTGGCAGTAACAGACAATTGTCGTGGTAGTTCAAGATGCCGCTCAGTCTGAGAGGGGTGAGAACCACATCAATGCACTTTGTGAATGTGCAATGAGCCAAAGACAGTCCGAAGGGCAGGACTTTGAATTGATACGCTGTTGCCTCAAACGCGAATATCAAAAACATCCTGCGATGTTGTACAATTTGGATATGAAATTACACATCCTTCAGATCTATCAACGCAAACCAATCATGTGGGCGTACATCCGATAAGATCCGTTTCTGAGTAATCATTTTGAATATGCGCTTTATAAGTGCACGAAAAAAATAAAAATGTTAACAATTACAATAGGGTTTCAGCACTAAATGCTTGAACCCCTAATAATAAAAATCTTAACAATTACAATAGGCTTTCAGTGCTAAGTGCTTGAACCCCATATAATCAGAAATCAGTACCAATACAGTAGGGATCCTGCACCTTCGGGGCTTGGACCCCTAAATATCGCCGCAAGCAGCAATCATCCGGGTCCAAGCACATGTGAAGAAATAAACAATATAATCAGAATTGAAAGAAATGATCCAGTGGATGCCAAATAATACAAATTGTATAATAAAAGGACACTTAATAATAAAAAGCAAATCAGTACAAATACAACAGGGTACCAGCACTTTGGGCTTAGACCCCTAATGAATGTAAAGGTTGATTTTCTCTCAGTGATAGGCTGGTGTAGGGTGTCTGTGGGACTCTAAATAAACACTGCTGTGATGCCGTTAGTATTTCATTAGGGGTGCAAATGATCTGTCTAACACTATTTACACTTAGAGGAAAGATGTTGCTATGTACACTTGTACAAATATCATCTGCATTATTATTATTAAGAAATCCTGTTGTCTTCTTGAAATCTTATATAATATCCCATGTTTCTTGGATACAATAATATTGTTCCTCATTTAAATCTTAGATTCTGTTATTGTGACTTAATTGAAATTAATACAAATTCATGGATTAAATCTAAATCTCTTTGATTCAAAGAAAAATGCAAACAAATGTGATACCACTCAAGATATACCTCCAATGAAGTGCGGATGCAATCTTTGTAAATTGATTTAATTTGAAATGTTACCACTTGACCACCCAGTCAGGCCATAATGTGAAGCTTGAAGTGGTCATCAGAGCTGACTGTTCATTAAAACAGATTATTACAAAATATATTTTTTACGAACGTTCCACGTTCCCGTGCGCAATGTAAGAATCTCGCGAGATTGACGAGAGAGGGATCCCTTCTAGACAAGAGACTGGTCGTTAATCAAACCGGATGTGGCGTTGTGCAGGTTGTTGACGTTGATGCATTAACCGGTTACAAACACTGATCTATATATATGATGTTATATCAGTGGTTGCAACACAAACAGATGTCGATCAATATGGCAGCTGCGAGTGAAATAACTCATTACTGTTGATTTTTATTGTTTTGTTTTTAGCTTTACATTTTAATCGTTTTGATCAATATTTGTGTGTATCTCAGCACTGTTATTATGCTGATGAAAGGAGTGTGCATGTGGTCTCTGCTCGCAGTGTGTGTGTTGTGTGTTTGTGTTGCGTACAAACCGGTGATCGTTATTCACGGACTCTTCGACAGCTCTGCAAACTTTTTCAACCTGCACAAATTCATCAACCAGGTAAACCATTAATGTCATCCAGCTGTCATCTTTAGTATAATCTCTTGTACCTGTTATGAAGTCTATCACGTCTGTACATTTACACAAGGTCAACAAACACACAGTGGCATGCCATAATGACCGTAGAGTCATGTAGTAATAGTGTTTAGAATAACCCTGGCAAAATGTAATGGTATAAGATTGTAACGATACTTGAGAGTATCTGTATATTTTGATATGTGGGTGATTCCCACGAAACTCTGTGAAAAAAACCGTTCTGGACCTATTTTACCAAAAAAAAAAAAATCAAATGAAACAAATATATATTTTGCATGTATAAATTCTAATTACCGCAACGGGGGAAAATATGTACAACAGCATAATTTTTACTGTTATATAGTATAGAAAAAAAAATTGTTATGGGAATGAGAATTCGGAGTAAAATGTGCTGAAGTGTCCTGAAAATAAAAATCTTGTGGATTCTACAAAGTAGGAGGACTAGACAATTAATAAAAAAAGATTCCATTTACAGATGCTGTCATTAACTAATGATAAAGCGTGTAAATTACATAAGTCATTTTAGATGTAGGCTACTCCAGTTGTTCTAAATGTTCTATTTATAGCTTGTTTTTTTTAAACATTGAGTATTGTAGCCAATCAGATACATGAATGCAGTGAAGTCATTGCATGTCAACTCAACCAGGGTCCCCAGCTCAATTTATATATATATATATATATATATATATATATATATATATATATATATATATATATATATATATATATATATATATATATATAAACATTGTGGTGCAAGAAATACATAAATGAAGATGAAAGACAAAATATTAAATGTCATGGATGAATATTTACATAGTAATCCACTATTTTGTAGAGGGGGGTAAAAATTGCTATTTTCACCTATGATTTTGAAGCAAAACCTCAGATCAAAAAAATAACCATAGAAAGGTGTCAGCATCATTATTATTTTATTTTTACACAGAGATTGGTAGGCCAGTTAATAAATTCAGTTGACTTTAGCAATCCTTCTTGTATTATCTGCCAATGTTTTTCCAAAGTTAGCATGCCTGTAACTCAATAAATATTCACGATATCTTCATATCCTTTTAGATTCTTGTTCAGAATAAACATTTCTTTGGTATCTTCATTTATAAATTCAAATGTTTTTATTTTTTTTTTTGTAAATTGTGTGAAGCTGTGTTGAGTCATATTGCTGCATCAGTCGTATTGGCTGCTGAAGGTATTATAAAATTAGTCAAAATATTTAATAATAAACACATGGATCAGAGAATGTGTGGAAATGTGTAATTCTGCAGAAATTCTGCACGCACAGACTCCATATGACTATCAGACTGTCCTAAATGGTGAATTTAGTGCTGTCAGTCTGATGCGTGTTTTATGTCTCACATGAACGCACTTCTCAGCTTGTTTTGAATGTGTTGGCTATATAAAGAATATGGTGAGCAGTTGCCCTAAACAAATAATGTTGTTAATGTAAATTCTATTAATATCGATTACATTATCAAGAGAAATTATCGACAGTTTTTTTTTGTCAGAAATGTACAGCCCTAGTACAGTGTGCTTTTATAGCCTGGAAATTCCTCTAACTGTAAATACCTCAGTCAGGTGCCTGATGTCACGTGAAAGCCGTTTTGCTGCTGTAATGTTGTGTAATAGAGATTTCACAACTGTAGGAACCGGAAAATACACGTGATAAACAAACATTGATCTGACATTGATCTTCACAGAGTGAATGCTGAGTACAGCATCGTGTGCATATGTTTACAACTGAAACTGATGCGTGTTCTCTCTGCATGTCTCTCTATTTCTTGTCATGACTCAGTCTCATCCAGGCACTAATGTGTTGGTCATCGATCTGTTTGACCGTAGTGCCAGTCTGCAGCCGCTCTGGAAGCAGGTGGAGGGCTTCACTGAGGCCATATATCCCATCATGCAAAATGCAGCTGACGGCATCCACCTCATCTGCTACTCGCAAGGTCTGTGTGTTAGATCTGTATGTATGTAAACAAGTCCCCAGAATCAAAAGAAAAAATCAGAAATTCTGTTTCGCATATAGAGAATGATTTTTTGCATTGTGACATTATTGTCATGACAATTAAGTGCGTTTCCCCCCATATGACTAATGTTTTTCTTTTTTGTTATTGCCATTATTTTCAATACTGATTACATTCTCGTTACTGTAGATTCAGTACTATTTTTCAATATTAGACAGCAAAATTACTGTAATACAGCAATTTTTCAATTTAAATCACCAAAAAATAAAGACAGGACAACAAATACTACCATGATATGTAAACACTTAACAATTGAAAAAAATATATGTCGTATTTTTTTTCGCATTACAGTGTCCAGTGTGCCAGCATGGAATACCTGGAAATATCTTTGGGTTGTGCACTTGTGTTGAGTAAAACATGCTCGCAACCCAAAGTGATATCTGATTTGGCAGTGAACAATTCTTTTGAATCTGTTCTTTTCAATGATTTAGTCGAAATGTTCTGAATCAAAATGATTTTAAAAAATCTGTTTTCAACATCACAAATAACCAGAAAGGTCATGGAAAAATGGTAGTTCAAAATGAAAATATTTCAGTAATGAGAGATTATGGGGACACATTTTTCCATGAAAATAATTTCACAGTACAATAAAATATGAATGACCCTTAAAAGAGGCTTCAGTTTTTTTAGTGCAAAATATTATTTTGTATTTCTTTGTTTCGATTTTAAGGTAAAATATGATATGGTAGCATTCTTTACATTAACTTGGAAACATGTGTTATACATATATACTAACATTCATGTAACATTCCTCTGTTTTCTAAAGAATTTAGCCCTGCATGATTGTCCAAAAAAAATAGATATTTGTAAGATCACAGACCACTGCATTTCTCAAGTGTATAATGCACATGTAAACGGTTACATTTTCACCTTTTTATTTTTTCTTGATAACACTGTTACCATTTTAGCACATACTTTGTCTGAGCTTTTTGTTTCACATGAACACATCTGTCTGTGTGTGCTGCAGGTGGCCTGGTATGTCGAGGAATTTTGTCCACACTTCCAGACCATAATGTGCACTCGTTCATATCTCTCTCTTCACCACAGGCAGGACAGTATGGAGGTAACACACTTCACTCTGTGGGAGATCAGCGGTTTAGCTGTTGAACAGATCTAGTTCTACTGAGGAGCACGTTCACAGATCTGTTGATCCGGTTAAATGTTTAAATAAAAATGTTGAGTGACATGTGAATTCAATAAAGAAACTTTTCACTGGAACTGAATGTTTAAGGAGTTTATGCTCCAGTCCAGAGAGAAGGTTTTGTTCATGTTTTGCTCTTGTTTCAGACACAGATTATCTGAAGTACCTGTTCCCACAGTTTGTCAAATCCAATCTGTATCATGTTTGCTACACATCAGTGGGCCAGAGAATCTCCATCTGCAACTACTGGAATGGTGAGTAATGGATACAACTCATTAATTCATAGAATCAGAAGAACTCAGGGAGGAGTCAGGTCATTTATAATTTACCGGTAGTTGATTTAATCTTATCGACTGTCAATTAATCTCTGTCAGTGCAATAGTTCAGTAGTATTAAATTAATGGCAAATTTAACAAACTGAGTCCATACATTAGGGTTGGGTAAAAATAGCGATTTTATGATGCATTGCGATCTTCATTAGATCTCTATATCGATTCTTAAATCTCAAGATGGATCTTTTACTTTATGTGCAACCCTCTTCTTCAATGAGAGGAAATCACTCATATTTGCAACCAAATTTCGTGCTATGCAACAAAAATGTATATATTTGTCAACTGGTTGATAAATGTTGTGGAGATCCAGAACAGATTTGTGAATGGAGATGATAGTGGTAAGGAGAAACACCTGTCGGCAATTTACTAACATCTGTTCTGTGGTGCAGTGAGAGGTGACTGAGAGATAAAAGGGAGCTGAGAGCCACATAGGAGAGATGAGTGACATGTTGGGGTTGTGTGTGTTTTTGTTTATGTGGACATTTTCATTGGTACAATAAAAAGTGCTTTAAAAGTAAAAGACGAGAGATGGTGGAAATTCTTTGGCTCCCGCTTCCTCATTTTCTGTTCTCGCTCTCCAATCACAAATTGGCACTCAACCATGACCCCACCTCCATAATATTTACATTTCACTCACCATTGATTGTGTAGTATAGTGGTAGAGCAGAAGTGATATTTTTTCATTGTGTGTTGAGAGTAAATGTTGTTCTGTGTCATGTAATAATGTCTCTTAATACACTTAATACAACAACAACAAAAAAAAACATTCTAATCAGGTATAGCATGGATGAGATTAAACCATTCGAGTCTTTATCCTTAATATGCAATTATTTGCAGATGCTTTTTAAAAAGATGCCTTTTTTTTTTAAAAGAGACAGTAACTGTTTTTAGCACGTGTTCAACAAATCAATGTAAATGCCTGTAAATATTACAAATTATGCAATGAATTTGAACCAAAGTGATAAATTCACAAGGTTGCTAAATTATTAGCAAAATTTATATTTTCGTAATTAACAGCATTAGCTTGGATATAATTTATTTCATATGCAACTTACTGTTATGTAAATAAATGTACTTTATTTTAAGAATGTGAAATGTTAGAATAATAGCAGAGAGAATTATTTATTTCAGCTTTTATTTCTTTCTTTCATCACATTTCCAGTGGGTCAGAAGTTTACATGCACTTTGTTAGTATTTGGTAGCATTGCCTTTAAATTGTTTAACTTTGGTCAAATATTTTGGGTAGCCTTCCACAAGCTTCTCACAATAATTTGCAGGAATTTTGGCCCATTCCTCCAGACAGAACTGGTGTATCCATGTCAGGTTTGTGGGCCTCCTTGCTCGCATACGCTTTTTCAGTTCTGCCCACAAATTTTCTGTCAGATTGAGGGTCAGGGCTTTGTGATGGCCACTCCAATACATTGGCTTTGTTGTCCTTAAGCAATTTTGCCACAACTTTGGAGGTATGCTTGGGGTCATTGTCCATTTGGAAGACCCATTTTGACCAAGCTTTAACTTCCTGACTGATGTCTTGAGATGTTGCTTCAATATATCCAAATAAATTTCCTTCCTCGTGATGCCATCTATTTTGTGAAGTGCACCAGTCCCTCCTGCAGCAAAGCACCCCAACAACATGATGCTGCCACCCCCCATGCTTCATGGTTGGGATGGTGTTCTTCGGCTTGCAAGCCTCACCCTTTTTCCTCCAAACATAACGATGGTCATTATGTGCCAAACAGTTACATTTTGTTTAATCAGACCAGAGAACATTTCTCCAAAAAGTAAGATCTTTGTCCCCATGTGCACTTGCAAACTGTAGTCTGGATTTTTTATGGTTGTTTTAGAGCAGTGGCTTCTTCCTTGCTGAGCAGCCTTTCAGGTTATGTGGATATAGATACTTGTCCACCTGTTTCCTCCAGCATCTTCACAAGGTCCTTTGCTGTTGTTCTGGGATTTATTTTTTCTTTTCGCACCAAACTACGTTCATCACTAGGAGACAGAATGCTTCTCCTTCCTGAGTTTATACTTGTATGCTATTGTTTGTACAGATGAAAGTGGTACCTTTTAGGCATTTGGAAATTGCTCCCAAGGATGAACCAGACTTGTGGGGGTCCACAGTTTTTTTTTCTGAGGTCTTGGCTGATTTCTTTTGATTTTCCCATAATGTCAAGCAAAGAGGGACTGAGTTTGAAGGTAGATCTTAAAATACATTCACAGGTACACCTTCAATTCAGTACACCTCCTATCAAAAGCTAATTGTCTAAAGTTTTGACATCATTATCTGGAATTTTCCGAGCTGCTTAAATGCACAGTTAATGTGTAAACTTCTGACCCACTGGAATTGTGATTAGTCAATTAAAAGTGAAAACAATCTGTCTGTAAACAATTGTTGGAAAAAGTGTCATGCACAAAGTAGATAAATGAATTGCCAAAACTATTGTTTGCCAATATTAAATCTGTGGAGTGATTAAAAATTAGTTGAAATGACTTCAACCTAAGTGTATGGAAGCTTCTGACTTTAGCTGTACATACAGAAATTAATGCATAAATATACAGCAGAGGAAAATATGAATCATTTAATTTATGAAAATAATGTTTCTCCCAGTCCCAAAGATGAAAATTCAGTCATCATTTAAACATTTTAAAGTTAAAGTGCAGATGCCATGATTCTCAGTGAATAATGATTTAAATTTCTCTCTGTTCATCACAAAACGTTATTGTATGGTTTCAGAAGACTTGGAATATAGTCAATCAGTCGTATGGACTACTTTAATGACAATGTATTGGAGATTTTGCATCCTTTCTGAAGTTTAAAAGCTTCAGTCCTCATTCTGTTTAATTGCAAGGAAAGAAACGATCAGCACAGTCTTCAGAATTTCTCCTTTCGTGTTCCATGGAAGAAAAAGTCATCCGTGAACGTTCCGAGGAAATAACGACAGAAATTCCTTTTTTGGCTTGTCTCTTCCTTTTTAAGTATAATTATTTAAAGTGCTGATAAAAATAGGGCATGTTCACATGGTATTTGCAGTCATCCTCAATTGGATTAAATCATTTAAATGAGGTTTGACAAAGTATAACCTATAACCTTACAGAACAGAGTTTTGGCCATTTAACCCCATTAAGAGCTGTACACATACAATCAGATATTTATACTCATCACAACTGTTCATTCTTTTGTGGGTATTTTTTTCTTCAAGTAGTTGTCACAATGACACAGACTTTCTGTGTATGTTGAAACATTCAGTGATGTGTCGGTGTATTTTTTCAGATCCTCATCACAGAGACATGTACATCAACAGCAGCAACTATCTGGCCTTACTGAACAGTGAAAGAGCAAATCCAAACAAAACCGGTATGACAACTCATCACTCTTCCAGGGTTAGAAATTCCAAAATGTATATGTGGATTGTAAGTGTCCTCTCTGTGGTTTTGAGTCGAGTGGCAGAGCTAGCTTCCTGGTTGACAGCGACTTTGTTATTTTGTAATGTGTGCTGTCATTTGTGATTTAAATTGACATATTGATAGAATGTTAAAAAACAGGTATACGGGTGTAATGAGTACGGCACTTATTCTGTGCATGTAAACTGGGATGCTGCTTTCTCGCAGTAACCCGCTTTCTGGTGTCCATATAAACTGTGGGCAAAATGGATAGAGTACATTATTCCACGGAGTAACTTTTATCTGAACCCTAGAAGGGCTAGAGGTCAAAATAAAAGTCTAACAGAACATCCTCTAGCTCAGCAGTAAATTGTTAAAAAAATATATAGAGCAAAGATAATGTAACTCAATTTGTTCAGAAATAAGATCAGTAGATTAGCAGTAGAGAACAGAGTAGTTATTTTTGTTATTTGTTGCTGTACAATGTACTTTACTAAATTAAATTAAATGTAAACATGAGAAGTTCAAAGATTCATCTTCTCTTATTAAAGCTGATGTAACTTTTTTTGCTGTTAAAATACTTTCTCCTATCCCAGCTTGATATGTAGAAATTAAGTAAGCCATTTGTAGGTTCATTTTCTCAACTGGAAAGACTTGACTATTTCCTGATAAAGAAAATTTCATATGAAATATCCTCACACAGTTTGGAAAGAAAATTTCCTGCGCATTAAAAAACTGGTGCTGATCGGTGGCCCGGATGATGGAGTCATCACACCATGGCAGTCCAGGTTGGTCGAATCCGTTTTATGTCATACTTGGAAAATTTTTGTCATCATCTGTGGTCATTATGAAGACATGTTGATGTTGTTTCATTTACAGTTTCTTTCTTTTCAGTCAATTTGGTTTCTATGATGATAATGAAACTGTTGTTGAGTTGAAAAACCAGAAAGTAAGTAGAATTGTCTCTTTTGCGATGTTCAAGTTCTTTTAAAAAAAAATTTTGTGTAAATTTCAATGTTAACACATAACATTAATGCAGTGTTTCCCAAACTCTGTGCACACTATATTTAAGGATTGCCAGATGTGCCGTGGAAAATTATCAAATTCCACAAAATAAATAAATGCATGAAAATAATAATAATTTCAGGGATCCAAACTCTTCACCTTTCTGAGAAATTTGCAGTTTTTAAACCATAATTGTTCACTTTTGTGATTGTGAAGAGCAATGATTAATGTGCAAAAGTGACTGATATTTAAGGGTCATTACATGACTCGCGTCAGCGCTGCAGAATACATTGAAGTCTATGAAGTGAGTGATGTTTATACACGTTAAGGTTCATCACATGACTCGCGTCAGCGCTGCAGAATACATTGAAGTCTATGAAATGAGTGATGTTTATACACGTTAAGGTTCATCACATGACTCGCGTCAGCGCTGCAGAATACATTGAAGTCTATGAAGTGAGTGATGTTTATACGCGTAAAGGGTCATCACATGACTCGCGTCAGCGCTGCAGAATACATTGAGGTCTATAAAGTGACATCACACCAAAGTGTTTTTCACACACATTTTTGCTTCACCAATAATGTCTTTGAGAGTACTAAGCAACAAGAAATATTTTAAAACTGTCCAAATTTGTGAAGAGACATTGAATGTCTCAGAATTTATTTTTTATTAAATATTACATTTATGCATTTACATTTATGCATTTGGCAGACGCTTTTATCCAAAGTGATTTACATTGCACTTATTACAGGGACAATCCCCCAGAGCAACCTGGAGTTAAGTGCCTTACTCAAGGACACAATGGTGGTGGCTGTGGGGATTAAACCAGTGACCTTCTGATTAACAGTTATGTGCTTTAGCCCACTACACCACCACCCCTCCACTATAATATAATATTATCTTATCGTTTACAAATATCAGAGACCCCAGTTATTGAACTATTTTAATTTCACCAAGAAAACGCTTAGACCTAAACGAGTCCTTTTATTATTTTCTTCTATCAAAGCAACTGCAAGATTTTTTTCTCTCTTCCATATACATGATTTCAATGTTCATTGTGAACACCTCCCGTGTTTTTTACATGCCAAACTCGTAAAATTGCCCCTATGTGACGCTTTGTGCAACTCTTGTCATGTGGAGGGCAATACGGCGCTTGACGCTGGGTTCAGCCTCCAGAACCAAATTAAAACTGCCATGAGAAGTCGTCTGTCCAAGGCAAAGACACAAATTCTAATGACAATTGCCTCAGCATCAGTCTCTTAAATTTTTACGTGTTTTGTTCATATTTTAATCGTATTTGTTTTTTGTAATATTGCGTTGTTCATATGTCGTGTTCTAGTGGCCTCTGCTGTCACTGCGGGGGAAAAATTTTTATCTGCTTCCTGTGGTGTCTCTGTTGTTCATCTGTTCTCTTCATAAATAAATAAATGCATAATCTGCTAATATATATTATATATATGCTCTTCCTGTAAATTCATGATTGAAAATGTAAAATGTGAACAAATATAAAAGCTATTAAATATCTTATTATCATTCAAATGTAAAAATTAAAATGATGGGTAATAATAGATTATGACTGAATTATTACAACCCTGTCCGTCAAAATGAAGGACGATGAGACTGTCTAATGCGAGTACTCTATGTGACTCTTTTTTTTTTTCATAGATGAATTTCAAACATTACAAGTAAACATGCTACTAAGATGGACAGAAAACATGGACAAGTTCTTGAAAAGGAAAAATATTGACGATGGTTGGCCTATGTATGTTAGTGGTTTGCCGTATAATTTTTTAGCAATAAAAAGTGTGCCGTGGCAGAAAAAAGGTGGGGAAACACTCTATTAACATACCCTTTATTATGGGTTTATAAAAGGGTTTGTTAATGACCAATAAGCCATTTACAAATGCATTATAAATCATTGATATGTGGTTGAATATTACATAAACATGAATATCTTGTCAAATAATAAGCCATTTTAACTTGCATGTTGCTTAATAAACACACTTATTCATACTTCTATTAATCAAAAACATTAAATGTGCTAAATAATTTAACCCTCTGTGGTCGACGGACGCGCTGGCGTCATTACATTGCATTCAATTTTGTCATTACATCGGAAACAACAAAAAATTCTACGTCATTTTGGGGCATACAGATAAGTGTAAGACATCATTGGAGACAATAAAGTGTCTACATTGTGTACACTCACAATAACAACTAAATCTTGTGCTTTTGTAAAATAAAGAAAATAAAAAGGGTGAGTTTTCACCAGTCTCTGTCTCCACAAGCATATATCTGAAACGCGTCACAAAAATGAACTGAAACTCCGAATACTTACCACACAAATATGAAACGTATGTCTAAAGAAAGGATACAAAAGGAGTAAGTCCTTTAGGTTTAGTTTGTTGTCATGCTATTTTATATAAACATGTACATGTTTTATTAGTGGGACTGTTTCCAGACTTGCCAGCCAGGATTCAGAGTATTGACATTTGAAAAATGTCCTAATAAGCAAGTTTTAGTTACATTTAAATGCTGTTTCGGCTAAAGCAGGTATTTAAATTGTATGCTGTATGATATAAATATGATATGTAATATGATATAAAAATAATATGAATGTTTTGATTATATTTTAACTACTGTTTATGCTGCCTCATTATCATCAACAAAGCTTGTGCGTGCAAATGTGTTTGTGTGTAAATGTGTCAAATGTAAATATGCCCATATTAGAAAATGACCATTTTATAATGGTTTCTGAAGGATCATGTGACACTGAAGACTGCAGTAATGATGCTGAAAATTCAGCTTTGATCGCAAATTGCATTTTACAATATATTCAAATAGAAAACTGTTCTTCAAAATTGTAAAAGGAGTTCACACAATGTTTTTACTGTATTTTGGATCAAATAAATGCAGTCTTGGTGAGCAGAAGAGACTTCTTTTAAACAGTAGCGTAGGTCAAAAATTAAGTAAAGTCTTTATTTAAAGAAAATGTACAGTCAGATTACTTCTTTTAACTTGATTTTGATAATTAAGTCTCCTCACATTCATTCTCTTTCTGTCACATTCCTCATTGATAGGCCCAGGACAGGTGTCTTTTGTCTCCTCAGGTGTGAATTACAATCAATATTCATGATAGTTCACACCTCCTCGCATATGGCTACAAGATCCAGTTCTCAAAAGTCTTGTGGACAAATGTTTAGTATGTGTTATAAGGCCTTATTTCAATTACTTAAAATTTTTGTTTTTTCAAAAACCACGCGTAAACGTTATTTTTTTAAAAATACAAACATGTACACACATGTTGCTCATATATTATTGTATCCCAGTTTGTTTTGAATACAGGTTTATCAGACTTTAGCCATTCATATGTTTTTAAGCAACTGAAAAAAGCACAAATGTCAAGGCATGTCAAAACCCCCTCAGACCCCAGAGGGTTAAGCAACAATGTAGCAAAATAGATTATTATAGTGGAATCAAAGGTGTTTCTATTAATTACTGTAATGTCTTGTCTTGACTCACTTGTGTTGATACTTTCCTTAGGTTGATGTCAAAATAATGGTTTTACCTAGTCCTAGTTACCTAAAGTCCATATATCTTAAAACCTGTTGACCATTAAACAATACTCAACTTTATGTACACGTTTCTAATGTTGGTAACTCCTTAATATAAAGTGGAAACATATGAAGAAGTTTATTAAGGTACATTTTTCTAGGTTACTAATGCTGAATAAGTGTTATTAAGCATTTGTATAACATGAGGTAAAATGGCTCACAATTTGGCAAGTATTGCATAAAACAGCATGTCACTGATTTATAATGCATTTGTAAGTGGTCAATGAACCCCTTTATAAACCCTTAACAATGTGAAAATTAATATAAAGTGTTACTATTTAAAAAAAAAATGTAATGGATAGTTCCGGTCCTGGATGCTGATTGGTCAATACAGCATTCCAATCATGCTAAAAAAACAAAAAGCATGATTTAGTAACCGCTTAAACCGCTATAATGTCAAACACCTGTAGTTTTAGTAACTATTAACCTTAGTTTAGATGTCGGGGATTATATCTAGCACAGTGGTTCTCAACCCCATTTGGTCCCCCCAACACTTTGTGTATCTCCCTTTTCTGACACACCCAGTTCAGTTTTAGAAAAGAAATAAGACACTCAACATGTTCACAATATAAAAAATGTTCTCATAATCGCCTTAATGTTTTCCTCATATTTTCCAGATGTTTGGTATTGAGGATGTTTAATGTTTTTCAGGTATTTTTGATGGACTCGTTTGGTCTAAAGACACTGTACACTCGAGGAGATGTGGCTTTGTGTTCAATGGCAGGTGTCGCACACATCTTCTGGCACTCCAATGAAACCGTGTACAAAAACTGCATAGAGGAGTGGCTTACATGAACGCCTATTTTCTACACACCATAAAAACAGCTCTTTTTTAAAATTAATTTATTAAATTAACTTGTAATTTTTCTTACATTATGCTAATGCAGAGTATGACAAAACATATGACTGTGTTAGTGCCCATCGAATACCTCTACAATTTGGACACAAACTCAGGTTTGTTGACCTGTTAGAATATAAATACATGTATAAATAGAAACAAACAAACACTAAATCTAAGTAATATCCACCTGTGCCTGAGGGATAATTTTCACATCTTGTTAAAAAGGGTTCAGATCTCTTTATTAATGTGTGTAAATATGTTTTTATTTGTGTCTTTTGCTTTAGATGTTATGTGTTTGAGGACTGCTGCAGAAACATTCATGACTTGCATGTGATTTACTCTGACCTTGTTTGGTCCAAGTGCTGTGATAGACTGTGGTAACAGATGCTATGAAAAGGGAGAGAATGTGTTAAAGTGTTATAAAAGGATAATAAGAGTGAAAATGGAAGGGCATTCATGGAAGTGCTACATTAGCATTTGCTGGATATGTAACGTTACCCCTCACTTCACATCATTTAAGCCTCAGGCCAAAAATTGCTCATTTTTCTTTATTGTTTGAAGGGACAGGCCATGGAGGGATTTGTCTTTGAAAAACAAATTAGTTTGATCTGTTTGTGTTTAGGATATTTATGATTATTTGTGCTTTTTTATGGTAATAGAAACCTGTGGGTTTGGCTCAAGGGGAAAATGTGTTATAGTTATCTAGAATTGACATATTTTTAGAATTATTACTAGATGGCTTTGAGAATTTTAAGCACAGTGGGATTCAAATGCATTCAGATGGAATGAACCTGGGAGTGATGGAGATGTACAAATTTATTTTGCCATATGTATTGATAGCATTGCATTGTTATGTGTATTTTAATGTTTATGTC
This sequence comes from Xyrauchen texanus, assembly GCF_025860055.1. NCBI lineage: Eukaryota > Metazoa > Chordata > Actinopteri > Cypriniformes > Catostomidae > Xyrauchen > Xyrauchen texanus. The sequence continues at coordinate 40,474,374 of NC_068301.1, read as the reverse complement.
TGTTTTATGTGTTTATAAATTGTATTTCTGGAGAAAATTCTGTCTGAATTATAGATGTTTTAACAATTGAACTACACTTTCCTGTTGAAACAGATTTGGTTGAATATTGTTCACGCATCTTTGCACCACGAAACTGCTCCAGATAGAGATTTTGTAAAATGAATTAAGCTGCAGACCAATGTGCTTTACTGTTTATACTATATTAAATGGACATTTTATTCTGAAAGCTTGCTTGTGTTTTTATCAGCACTATATCCCTTGATAAATGTGCATTCTTTAACCTGATTATAACAAGTTTCAGAAAATATGTGTGCGAGAGAGCTGTTTGCCTGACATTATACTCTAAATCATACATTTAGAATACCATGTCCACCTGTGTAAGTGCAGGCAAAATTGTTAGGATGGGTAATTGTGCACACAACTCTAGTGGAACAGATTCATATGAACGAGAATTCAGCATTAGAGTAAATAAAGCATTGGATTTGTAAAAAATGTTTCTTGATTTCTAAAGGGTTGAATTTGAATTATTTTCACCATTAATGTGCCAATATGAATTGTGAGGTCTGTTTTCACAGCTGACTTGCAGCTTATTTTTGGATTTATAGCTTTGTTTAAAAAAAAAAAAAAAAAACTTCATGTCATGCAATATTTATGGGATATTAAATTTCAAACCGCAAACTTTCTTTACCACGGCAGTCACGAACGGTTCATTCATTTCGGACTGAATTGTACAGCGTTTAACCATCAGTTTATTAGAGAGGAGAAGACTTTGGGGAGGGCCGTGAAAGTGAGCTGGGTGATGTTGGAACCACAAACAAACTATTTGACGCAATCGATATATAGCCGACTGAAACTCATAGTAGAAAACTGCAGCTTAACTAAAATGTACTTTACAACAAAAAGACGTCTTCTGACAACACTTGCCAGAGGTGAATATTCAAAAGAATCAGTGAATTGAGGTATACAGTGCTTGCGTTTGACTTTCTCATCGTCCATCATTTTGACGGACGGTCTTAAAAATTCCTTCATAATCTATAATTACCCATCATTTTAATTTTCATATTTTAATGATAAGACATTTAATATATTTTATTTTCATTCACATTTTTAATTTCGAACAGATTACTGTTTTTTTCCCCGCAGTGACAGCAGAGGCCACTAGAACACGACATATGAACAACGCAATATTACAAAAAACAAATACGATTAAAATATGAACAAAACACATAAAACAGAACAGAATGAACAGAATGCAATCGACAAATCAAACCTTCCTCCTGGTCCACATCGACTTAAACTGGGTGCTCACCTGTGTGGATTCAAACGTACAAGGGAGACTAATGCTGAGGATTGTCATTAGATTTTGTGTCTTTGCCTTGGACAGACGACTTCTCGGTTCTGGAAGCTGAACCCAGCGTCAAGTGGGTTCAGTGGTCTCTGATATTCGTAAACGATAAGTTCATATTTTATTAAAATAAATTATGAGACATTCAATGCCTCTTAAAAATTTGTACAGTTATTAAATATTTCTTGTTGCTTTGTACTGGTGAAGCAAAGACGTGTGTGAGAAAAACACTTTGGTGTGACGTCACTTCATAGATCAATGTATTCTGCAGCGCTGACGCGAGTCATGTAATGACCCTTAAATATCAGTCACTTTTGCACATTAATCATTGCTCTTCACAATCACAAAAGTGACCAATTATGGTTTCAAAATGGCAAATTTCTCAGAAAGGTGAGGAGTTTGGATAACTGAAAAAAAAAATTTTTATTCAAGCATTTATTTATTTTGTGGAATTTGATAATTTTCCACGGCACACCTGACAATCTTTGCACAGTGGTTGGGAAACAGTGCCTCAGACCTTACTGTCTTTAAACATCATTCATCTGTAATGGATATGATGAACATAGGCTTGAGATTACTTTAGTAAACCTTTGTTAGTCAACACCACTCGTGCATCTGCAGATGCAAGTTAAGACTTTACTATGTAAAGGAGAAGTCATACATCAACACTGTCCTGAAGCGCTGCTGACTTCTCTGGGCTCGGTCTCATCTTAGATGGAAAGTAGAACTGTTTGTCCAAGCTGTTATCAGCATCAGGTACAAAAGCCAGGGTCTGTATGAGCCAGGGGTGTGTCAGTGCCCATGGCATGGGTAAGTCACACATCTTTGAGAACACCATGAATGCAGACAGATATGAACAAATTTTGGAGCAATATATACTGCCGTCGTCTTTTCCAGGGACATCTCTGCATTTTCCAGCAGGACAACACCAAACCACATACTGCCTGTAGAACAAGTGCATGGCTGTGTAACCAGAGAGTGTGGGGGCTAGATTGGCCTGCCTGCAGTCCTGATCTGTCTCCAAGTTAGAATGTGTGGCGCATTATGAAGAACGGCATCCGGCAATGAAGACTCCATACATTTCTAAACTTAACAAACTTGTCTCTTCAGTGCCCAAATGCTTAATAAGCCTTATTTGAAGAAATGGTGATGTTTCACAGAGGTAAACACCCAACTGTGTGTTGCGTGTTGTAATCATCTGATTTGTAATTACTGAACATAAAAAAAAAAAAAAGAAGAAATTCACAGAATAAAATATAATGTGTAGTTGCAGTGTTTTCAATATAGCAAAAGGTGAATATAATTTACAAATCACAATTTTTTTTAGTTTTTATTAGCATTTTTCATACTGCTTTTTTGGGATTGGGGTTGTACTATCGTCCAGTCAGATCACCTGATCCTTGTCAGACAATCAGAAGAATAAATATAGCTGCAAGCAGCAATTGTTGGGGTTCAAGCCTTTTAAGAACTTTTAAAGTATGCAAAAAGGTATGTATTTGTATATGTATATTTACTTTGTAAGTTACTGAATTTTCAAACCGGTTTTAACCCTTACCAGCGTTCAAATTTGGGAACAATTATTCCCATGGTTCCTCTCTCGATATCTTTGCCGTCCAATCACAAATGTTATTTCTGAAAACTGCCAGATACTCATGACAATGTAAGCTAAAAGCACATATGATTGGTTAAGGGGTTACTGGGTGTGAATAATAAATGTATCATCATCATCGGCATCCTCCATTTCCCTGGGCGGAGCCAGAGAGGATATCCCGGGAGATTACCTCCAGTGTTGGACTTATTGCTGAAGTTATTTAACATGTGTTGACAATGTTGTCTTTTGAAAGTCAAAATGTTTTAGTCACGAAGCATTTATTTGAAGGCGTAACGCTAGCTATTTCTGGAAAAAATGACATGACCATAGCCGTTCATCGGACAGGCAGCTAGCCTCTATTTTTAGGCAAATTTCGGTGAAACTTGCCAAATAAACATTAGCTAGCAATACTATGTACATTTTTAGCTAAATAACTTTTGTGTCAACTTTTTAGTTTTTTTTACTCAACTTTTTATTGTCGAGCCTCTTCATTTTATATAATGAATTTTATTTTGGCAGTTTCTGTGAAACTTGCTAAATAAACATTAGCTAGCAATACTATGTACATTTTGAACTAAACATCAATAACTTTTTTTGCCAATTTTGTAGCTTGTGAAAAATCTGCCTGAAGTAATGAGTCTGGTAAAGTTAGTTTTATATTTTACATTCGTTTGACATTTGCGACAATACCCATTAAACTCTCCATGCCTATAACATTTTCAAGCCAAACCAACTTGGATATGCATGAATGGGTTTTCTTTGCGAAGCACAAAGCTGAATTAAAAAAAGAGATTTATTTTCATATACATTTTATTAGCCCTATAAATCAATTTTAACAATTTAAATTATTGATATTATGAAATCACAACAAATATTAAATGTTCTTAAAATATCCCTTTTATAACACAAGGCTCTGTTTGTGGAATTCACATTCTATATGTTTTCAAATAAATATAGTTGTGTAAATGTTTGTAATATTCTAATTCCATTAAACTCAATGACCGTTTGACCTAGAGACATGCAACCAATTGTAAAACACTAGAATATGATTCTTCATATAGCACAAGACTTGTTTTTGGGAGAAAATGTTCAGTACTTTTTATACAGATTCAATTATCCCTATAAATCTATTAAACTCAAGGACCGTTTGACCTAGAGACATGAAACCAACTGCAAAACACTCTGAATACTATTCTTGATCAAGACTTGAATTTGTGAGTAAATATTCAGTACTTTTTATACAGATATTTGTATCCCTTTAAATCTATTCAGCTCAATGACCGTTTGACCTAGAGACACAAAACCAACTGTGACTGTTTTAGTAAGCAACTTATTCTCCCCTGTTCCCCTTTTCCCAACCTACAAAGTAAACATTGGCGTTAATGGGAGGGAGTACATCGTCTAGTCATGCTGACGGGAGTTTAGCGCCATGTTCCTTTGAGGAGTTTGGCTGAGCTGGTGAACGACGAGCAAGTCAAGCTACATTACTAACTCCATCAAGCATCTCCTTACGTCCTCCATTTCCTTTCCCAAATCTTGTTCTCTGATGAGGTTTGAAACCTTGTATTCCCTCTCACCTTCTTGTTTGGGTTTTCGTTCAAACTGTATCTTTCCTTTCGGCTGGTGAACGCTTTGCTGTTTTGGCCTGGCATGACCCTGGGGGTGTGTCTGGTTACCACCCCCCTAGTTCTGTTGTCCACCCTGCTGGAGGTGTGATTGCTGCCTCTGGGGTCCTGTTCTAGCATTCACATTAACATGAGGCATTCCGTTGATTTCAAGTGCTAGGTCTACATATTCTGAGGCTTGGATACCCAGGACTTGGGCATCGCCTTCGTGCCCTCGAGCAGGGTGCACGTGTGTCTCCCATGCCAGTTATGCGTACCTTCTGATTTCCTGCATGGTGGGGTTGCCCGTTCTGCAGTGCATCGTGACATCATATCGCACGCTCTCATGGAGTTTGTGAAGGAATAGAGACTTGAAAGCCTGTTCTTCCTCCAGACCTGGTGCGTTACGTCATTGGAAGTACGTGGTCCTCAGGCATCTGTAATACTCATGCAGAGGCTCATGCCTCTTCTGCGTGATGGCGAAAGCACTTAGGGTAGCAAAGGCTGCGTCAGCTCGGGTCCTAACGTGTGTCCTTGGGTTTCTCAGGGGCACATTTCTACGTGTTGTGCTAAAGAGGGGGCCCTCTTTAATGTCAGATGTTGTGCTGCACATTTCAGCTGCAATTACCTGATCTGGCTCTACTCTTAGCTGGGCAGCTTGAAGCTACCTGTGCAGGGTTTCGTTTTCCTCCTGCATCTGAGCATTATCTTCCTGTGCCCGGACTCTCTCAGCTTGGGTGCACCTAACTTCTTGGCGCAGGCTGAGATTTTCCCTCTGCACAGCTTGGTAGCTGTTCTGCAGCTGGCCAAGCTGGGCCTGGTGCTCTGCGGTTTGCAGTTGGGTTCTGCCATGATGAAGAAGGAACACTTGGCCTATAGTTCATCACAATGACTAATATTGTAGCTGTTAAGGTTATATCTCTTTTATACAGAGAGACGGAGGACAGCAGTGACCACATCTTGCAGTGTTGGATCGTCTGACCTCTGAGGAGCTTCAGCTCCCAACATGTGGGCTGATTGGTGACAAATGCTTGCAATACAGTGGCTCTGATAGTATGGTATATTTTCAATATTCAAATAAAATTATTAACAAGCATTATATAAACTAGAGATTTTTACACGTGACATAACCAATTGTAATGAGAAAAGAACATGTATGGAACATGCTCAGCCAACATATAGAGCAAACACAGACACTCATGATGTGCAGTATGGTCATTAAGCAAGAAGCTCATTATGGTTAATGACAAGAAGGTTAATTGTGTTATTATTACATTATTTTGTTTGTTTGAAATGTACACTTTCTAAAAATAAAAGTTAGGTTGCTAGGTTTCCACAATTTGAAAGTCAGATGGTCTAGGAAATAATGGTGGCAAGCTGAAATTATGTAAGATGCAAGTCCATTGGTTGGAGATAATCAGGTTGAGTGGTTTATGGACTTAGAAGTGTGAAACCGTGAAGGCAGAATTGACAACTAGCCTTCTCAGGTTTATTGGTTGCTCAATAAAAATTTACCTTTGACATCAGGAACCCCTGACTCCGGAATCAATGCCAGGAGGGTGGAGGAACAACGAACAGTGACTGCTGGCACGGATTGCACAAAAATCACCAAAACTGAGGTAAGTATTTTGCTTAGAATGTGTCCAAAATTCCCACAATTTGATGGTGGCACTATGTCTCAAAGCAGCACTGCTGAGAGAACGGGCATTGACAGATCATGCAGAAGTAGCATGATTACCCAGAAGTGGGTCCTCCCAGAAGTGGGATGTGAAAATCCTATATAGGTTGCCAGAAGTGACTTTGAGAAGTTTTGAAGTATTTAAAGCCTGGACTGTGTAGAGTTTACTGAGAAAATGATATATGTGTTGTGTTGAAATATGTGTGGAATTGACTGCATTGTATGTTTATTTGTGCTGCTGGTTTTAATTATATTGTGCTTGTGATGGCTGGGTTGCATGCTTTTGCTGATTGCACTAAATTGTGTTGTGTATGCAAGTGTAAAGTTGAGTGTGTTGTAATATAAAGAAACAGGTATATTAGATGCTGTACTCAATAAATAAATAATGGGTAATGGAAAAATTGAGAAAGAAGTTAGAAAATATACCCCCAAGAACTAAAACTGTTCCAAGAAATTGGCTCCATTGACTATTTGGTCATCTTCCAAATTGTAGCTGGTGTGATCCAGATAAAGAAACACAATTGTTGATGAAGAAATAAAAAGCGCCTGTTTCTTGACTCCTCTCATTCTCTCTAAAGACTAATTGTGTGATGTGCTGTCCCTAAGAGAGAGAGCGAGGGAGGGGCTGAACAAGCTGAGAAAGAAGAGCAGAGAGACTAATTAGTGTGTGTGTGTGTGTGTGTGTGTGTGTGTGGGCAGGGAAAATTATGGCAAAAAAGATAAGCATAGAAGAATTTATTTTCTTTCCAGTGTCCCTCAAACAAGGAAAATGCAGACAGATTATGAGAGAGAAGTCTGCATGAGAGAGAAGACAAGATGAGGTAGTAGAAGAATTGGAAAAGAGACAAGAGGGATTAGCCATAATTTTTGGAGAGAATTTGAATATGTAGACTTTACAGGAGAATGAAAAGAATTGACAGAACAAAAGAAGAAAGAACTACTGAAAAAACTGACCAAGATCAAAAACCTGAGGGAAATAGAATATGCATGGCCTTGGGTGGATTGGCCAGCCATAGTGAATCGACATTTAACCATTGAGCCATTGGTAAAACAGCTGGAGGGACTTTACATGTTAAGCCCAACCCAATTGGTACAAATGAGAGTAGAGTCAAAAATACCCATCGACTTAGTGTATATTCCTTATCTCAAATGTGAAATTCACTATTACAGAATTCTCCCAACAGAAAAACCAGGAGAGGGAGGAGCATCTGTCCTGAAGAACGTTTTCCTTAATGTCAGTTCAGACATATGGCCAGTGAAGTGCGAAAGTAGGGTGTTTTTTAGCAGAAACAGCAATGGAGAAATAATGCCAGTCTACACAACAAATGGGACAATAAGGAGATTGGATGTAGAAATTAGCATGAGAAATTCAGAACAGATACGACACGTGTGGGTGGAAATATACAGAGCCAGGAGATGATAAACATGAAATAAAATATTTCGCAAACTACTTTTGAAAAGAATAAGTGATACTTAAAAATCGACTGTTGTAAATGTTGAGTGATTTGAGCAAAAATAAAAAGGCAGGAAAAGAGGAAAGAGAGGGAGGGGGATATTAAATAAATACAAGAGAGGAAACACTAATTGACTTCCTTGAGCCTTTTCATCTAGAATACTGTAACAGAACTGAATTAAATGTTTATATGGAACTATGGGGAGGGTATCAAGTAGAATTAACTCAGTTTCTCACTTTTATGCATTGGGGAGGAGCAGTAACTGCCACAGGCTGATGGTTTGCTGTAGGGATAGCCGATACCACTTATGCCAAAATATTCAAGTCCAATATCGTCGATACTGATACCAATACGATACTTCTGTTAAATAATTTTTTTGAGATTACTCTTGATAAAATGGGTAATTTAAAATAATAATTTTAGTCATTATTCAAGTAATAATTTTTTTGCCTAAACAGAAAATGATTAGACTTGTATTTTGTTTACCCTTAAAAAAATGTACCATTTCACTATGGTAATACAGTATAGTTTAACCATGGTATGTAGTTAAACCATAGTTACCACACAATTAACCATAGTTACTACTACAATATTACTGTAGTAAATTAATGGGTTCAATGGTATAGTAACTTAAATATGTATTTGTGGTAGGGCAGAGGGCGGGTCCACCTGGAGTGGTAAGGGCCGCTGCCAGGGGCGGAGGAGTCCCCTACCGGCCGCTGAAATGCGGCGGGGTCTGAGACCGCCAACCGCGAGTGGGGAGGGGCTCGCTGCCAACCGCCTGGAGCGGGAGAACCACTGCCAGGGGCAGGGGAGACACCCCTTCTGTTCCCCGAGAACGCGGCGGGGCGTTCCGTCCGCCAGGGGCTGCAGGACTGCCTCCGATCTGCCTGGAGAGGTGTGGCTGTCGACCGTTAGAGGGTGGAGGAGTGGCCGAGGAACAAGCTATAGCGTATCGGAGAACTGGCGAGTAAGTGTTTTTTTTTTGTCATCTCTCTCTCCTCTCTCTCTCACTGCCGATCCACGTCGGCCTTTTCCCTCTTGTTTAAATTTGACAGTGTTTTTTGGGGGGGTATTACACTGTTACAGGAAGTACCCCCTCCCCCCCATTTTATTATTTCTGTTTCCCTCCCCTTGTCCCCTCCCTCATCCAGGTAGATGGGGATGACCTGCCGGCAGACGGAGCGACAGGCACGCCCCTCCCCAGGGAAAGGGGGGGGGGTGTACGTCATGCCTGGGGCTCCCCAGCCTGAGAGAACGAGGGAGGAATGTGGCAGTGCGGAGGGCGGGGCCGGGTCATGATTCTACACACCCGGTCACCTTATCAGGCAAATCAAGCCTCCGAGAGGGACAAAGGCTGACTGCAGAGGATGGTGCGAGAGAGCGAGATTGTTTACTGACATGTCCGTCCTGTGTGTGTGTGTGTGTGTGTGTGTGTGTGTGTGTGTGTGTGTGTGTTTGTCTTTTGGTTAAGTTTATCATTAAAATATTATTTATATTGCCAAGCCAGTTCTCGCCTCCTCCTTTCCATTGAACTGCTTTACAGTATTTAAATTAATAGGTGTCATTATTGTTCCTTTTAATATGCTACTATGAAAACTTTTCCTGCAGAAAGTCCAGAACTGAAGCAATCTTGCAGTTAACTGGATTTGCATTATGTGCACTGCACCATCTTTCAAAGACACCCCATTTATTGGCGTAACTTCTTCTAGTAGAGGGAGCCCTAGCACTTAGAATGGTCTCGATAACTTCAGGTGAAAGCCCAGTGTCCCTCAGTTGGTACCCTTCAGGGGCCAAACATGAAGGTTCCACAGCTCGGGCCGGGGTTTAAATATTGTCCCCTGTGCCTGAGACAGAAGGAGGAGAGACATTATCTCTGAGAACATACCCTGTTTGGCCAGCGCGGCGCTATCAGTAAGAGGCAGGACCCTTGCTGGCGAAAAATCTCACCCAGATTTGTTCCACTACCTCGGGGTGGAGTTTCCACTCCCCCATCGGTATTTTCTGTCTGGACACTAAACCTGCTTCCACATTCAGGCATCCAGGTGATATAAACTGCCATGACTGACAGGAGCTTGCCCTGGGCCAAAAGGAGAATCTGACGTGCCAGAATGTTCAGCTGGCCTGAACGTAGACCACCTTGATGATTTATGTAAGAGACTGCTGCTGTTTTGTCCACCCACACCAGGACATGGCAGCCTCTCAAATGCTGGAGGAAGTATTTCAGGGCCAGAAATACAGCCATCAACAAGAGGCAGTTGATGTGCCAATCGAGCTGATGATCCTCCCATTCCCCTTGAGCTGGACAACCACTTAAGACCGCTCCCCAGCCCGTCAGGGAGGCGTTTGTCCTTAACAACTTGTGACGGCAAGATGCACCTAGAGTGGGACCCAAAGTAAGGAACCGGGGTCTGAACCACATAGAAAGGGTACGAAGCGTGTGGCGCGTAACCATTATTAGCCTTAGGGGACTGGCCTTTGGATGAAATCCCCTGGCTTTGAGCCACAACTGAAACGGTCTTATGTGCAGAAGGCCCACAGGGATCACCGAGGATGCAGATGCCATGAGACCAAGTATTCATTGATACTGACGAACAGTGCAACCTTGGCCTAGCCTGACTTTGCTCAGGGTGTTCTGGTTGGACATGATTCGAGCGGGAGACAATTGTGCCCGCATCGTGATCGAATTCCATACAACGACCAGATAGGTAATTCCCTGAGTAGGAGAGAGAACGCTCTTTTTGTCATTGAGTCTCAGACCCAGAGAAACCAGATGAGCTAAGTCTGTTTGGAAATATTTGAACTGAAATATCCAAAGGTGTCCTGCGCCAATTAGAAGTGACTATTCAGAGTCACATGGTCAACTGGGCTGTCTTTTCCGACAGTTGTGTTATGGTCCTTTGTTTCAGACTCTTACAAATTTCCCGCTCAAAAATAGTGCATATTTAATCATGTGCTTTTATATCTTGAGGATGGTACAAGAGACATGATATTCGTTGTCATCAGCTTTCGCTGCATATGCCAGCAAACGCTTACATACTAAACATGAAATGTTTTTATGGATGTTATATGTGTAGGTAACAAAACATGAAAATCCCTGAATGCAAAATCATATTGGTCTTACCCATCATTGCATTTTATCAAGTTAAGCCTTATAGTTACCATTCTTAGTATAATGAGATGAATCATACAAAATTAAAGATTATATTTATCAATTATAGGAGATTCCACATCGCTACACACATTTTAAAGAGGTCCATCAGTCTATAATTATTAATTTGTCAGGTACAAACATTACCACAGTTCAAATAGATTTTCAGCATTATCTAGCAAGGCTAGATTATGATGAAATGTCTTAGAGTTGTGCAAATCTGATGGTCCTTGTAACCTTACACAGAAAATTCTGCTTTAACTCTGTGTGGAAGAGTTATATAACGGATACATTTCTTATTTGCACAAGGCAACTGAATGCTCTATGAATTCATGGTGGCTCGTGAACGAAAAGCATAAGGACTCAATCCTGATATAATGCCCTTGACTTTCTTACTAGCTAAATGGAATTAGCTTTAGCATTTTGCCTATTTGAGTGTGTCCTATTGTAATGTGTAAGTTACATAACCAATGTTGAGTGGTTAGGGTGACCTTATATTGCTAAATTACGGCACATGCTCTCTGTTGCTGATGCCGAAAAACTAATGAATGCATTCATGACCTCAAGAATAGATTAATGTAATGCATTATTTGGACGATGTCCAGCAAAAAATAAATAAATAAACTTCAATTGGTTCAAAATGCAGCAGCCAGAGTGCTAACGATAACCAAGAAATATGATCACATTAGCCCCATTTTATAATCGTTACATTGGCTACCTGTTAAATTCCGTATTAATTTAAAAATTCTGTTAACTACATACAAAGCTTTGAATGGTCTAGCTCTGCAGTACTTAAGTGACCTTCTACCATGCTATATTCCATCACGTTCATTACGATCCCAAAATTCTGGCCTGTTAATAGTTCCTAGAATATCAAAATCCACAAAAGGAGGAAGATCCTTTTCATATTTGGCTCCTAAACTATGGAATAGTCTCCCTAACACTGTTCGGGACTCAGACACACTCACTCAGTTTAAGTCTAGACTAAAGACTCATCTATTTAGCTAGGCATACACAGTCTGCCGGAACCAGAAACCAGAAACATTGATCATGATTTATATCTCTGCAATAAATTGAATGGCATCTATGCTTATATTATTTAATTAGTTTCCCTGTCTCAACCTCGGGACTCCTATCCTGAGGTCACCAGAACCGGCTGGATCCAGCACCATTCCTGCTTCGTGTTGGACTCCACTGCTACGTGTCGCCTTGATGACTAAATGCAGCCGGTGCCAGCCAAACATCACTTCAGTCTATTATGATGGACTTCAGAGGATGAACTGATGCCAACTCCAACCAAAAGACATGGGATGCTTTATATGTCATTGTCTGAACCTTGGATTTAGGATGGACCACACCGAACCTCACCGAAATTACCGGCCAGGTTGAATTGCTTTTCACATCCCTGATCTCTGCCTACATCACCTCATCTTGAAATAGAATGCGTAGACTAACAATTGCCAACAAAAGCCTTCATCAGCCAATTAACAAGGACAATTGCATCTATGTGAACTTCTGCTGTTAATCCAGGATGGACTTCAAAGACATTGGTCATTAATCTTACAGTTCAAACAAAATCGATGTTTAAACACTGATCCTTAACACTTAGTTTAATAATTTTAAACCATGACTTTAACTATACATAAGTAATATTTACATTATATTCATGATGTTAGCCAGAGGGGAACTGGTTTCCACAGTGAGTCTGGTTTCTCCCAAGGTTATTTTTCTCCATTAATCAACATCTTATGGAGTTTTGTGTTCCTTGCCACAGTCGCTTTCAGCTGCTCACTGGGGTTATTAATACAATTATTATTTAATTAATAATTTTTAAACACGATAAACAATTGTATTTTATCTAATTACACAATGATGGTTCATCAACATTATAGACATTAGTTTTATCGTCTGTTAATGCCTGATCTTCTGTAAAGCTGCTTTGAAAAGATGTGTGTTGTGAAAGGCGCTATACAAAATAAAATTTACTTGACTTATATGTTCTAGTAGTAGGTAGGATTTCTGAGTACCTACAGTATAAGTAATGTGAGTGCCTTATCTAGGAGAAACTAGTTGGTTATGGACTGTTTCAACCTTCGTCAAACTGTTTTAAACTACCCCCTTTTCTGGTCTTGGAGCTTGTTTGTGTCGACTTGGTTTCGGCGGACCATTTGGAGATTGCCGCTTTGTGTCTTGGCTAATCTGGATCCTCTAGGTGACTTGTGGGTGCTGATGAAGCCACAGTTCATTGAAGTCTTTTACACAGCTATTGAGGTGTGTATATAACTCGTCATGAGCTGTTGTATGACTGAGTTTCTGTCATGTTGGATTAAGATGTGTTTGAGGCTAATGGCTGAGTTTTCAGTCCATAAGCTGGTGCCGTGTCAGTCACTTCTGTGCCTGGCGCCTGTATTCCTGTCGTTGAGTGTGACAGGAGTATGAAAGGTCTTTATGGTCGGTCTTGTGTGGATTCTGCTTGAAGTATGTTGTGAGTAGCTTCAGCAGTTCTGGTGAGTTTTCTGCAGGTGGCTCATCTGGTTTGTGAGTAGGCTTTGTTCTGTGTTCATGTGCAGGCTCAGATCTGTGTCTGTCTGCACAATGTTGCAATGGATTTCATCGTCAGTTGCCTTTAAGTGTCCATTTGGGTTCCCATGTCATCCTTTCATTTGGACTGTTGGAGGGTCGTAGTCTGTTTCACGGTTTCTCCCAGTGGTTGGACATGCATATGGGTCTGGCACTGATGTGGGGGGTCACGCTCTTGAATGCCACATGCTTTACTTCGCTCTTTACTGAAGAAACTGGCTTTGCGATGATGCCACATAGTTGTTGAGCTGTCATCGTGCGAGGACAGGCAGTGACTCCTAGATGTTATCTCAACGTGGGATGCAGGTTTCAGCGGAAGATGGTTTTGAAATCAGTTCTTCTTCCATCTCAGGTTTGTTTAGAGACTGGAAGTAGTCTTGACATAGTCTACGGTAGTAGGCTTGTATAGTTTCGTTTCATCCCTGTTTGATGTTCAGGGTGGTAAACAGCTCTTGTCCTGACTCTGGGTCTGAAAATTCTTTAACCAGGTATTCTCTCAGACGTTGGTAGTCAGACTTTTTGTGGTTAGATTGTCTGTCAAGAAACCTTTTTACCTCATAGCAGGATGTCATAGTAGGTATAAAGTGTCTCTGTTAGTCATCTGAGGCCTCATATTTAGGTGGAAGTCTATGTCACGCAGGTAAAAATGGATCTTGTGACCCTCAGCAGGGTGTGAACTTGTCAATGTTCCTTGCCACCTTGTTGAGGTCCTTAAGATCCATTCAACGTACTGCTTCAGGGTTCATTGGGATGTTTACCCTTTCACTGCAGTTGTGGGTTGCTGCTTTGTAGACCAGGGGTGCTGCTGTGGGATGCCCGTCCATCTTAAACTGTCACCTTAACTCGTAAGAGTGTTTCAACTCACCTCTGACCATGTCGATCTCATCTTGGGTGAGGTCAAGTTGCTGGGTCAGGGTTGTCATTTGTAGTGTCCAGATGGCATTCCAAGGTCTTGTTTCGAGAATTCATCCATTTCCAATCAAACATGACCTTTTCCAGTTGCGCCTCGGTGTGCTGGAGTTTCTTTTCCAGGTCCTCTTGGGCGGCTTTAGCCTGCTGCTTTCTGTGCTTGGCAGCTGTCAGGGCTTCCTGGGGCCATTTGATTTCTCTCGTCGACACTTGTTCCAATTGTTTGGACACCTTACTAGTTAGCTGTAGACAGCTTCTAGGTGGTCTATGCGGCACATGGCATGTGTTAGCACCTTTTGGGTCTGTTTGGACTGCAGCTTTAGGTCGCGTATGTCCTGTGTCAGATGGGTGGCATCGATCTGATTCATCTGGCCATGAGGTTGTGGGACAGGTAGTTGGTGACTTTCCCCAGCATGTCACTCACTATTGCCTTTAAGTCTTTCCAGTGCCACATGTTGACACACTGTAGTGGAAGACTAGGGAGAGAGAGCTGACACAGATTTACACAGGGTTAAGGGCCTAAGTGTAGTGTCACAGCTAGATGTTGGCTTCAATATGTGTGGACACAAATGAAGGGTAGTAACAGATGAAGGTTGTTTTCAGTGCATGTGAACAAATAGTGAAGTGTAATTAAATGTTTCTTTCTTTTCAATCTGGCAGGATTGACACCATAAACCTGTTTATGTGGTACAGTTGAATTGTTGGTGACGGTTACCTGGTGCTTCTCCCTGCAATTAATTTCCAGACATGGCTGCGTTTGTATACTGGAATTTGGATTACGTTGATAAACACAAAGGAAATAGTTGCGTGAGGTTCAGACTAGGGAGAACACACAAAATTTGGTTAATGATTTGACATTTCAAGATGACTCTTATTGATGACAAATATTTTAACCAGGGTTATTTGTGGTTCGACAGGCTTTGTCTCTAGACTGTAAACAGGGATAGAAAAGTTAGAGGGAGACAGAGATTTGAAAATGTAATGGAAAATCAACAAAGACTAAATAAGTAAAATCCACAAATAAATATTCTGTCGTTATGCTTAATAGCAATAACAGGGATCCTGTTTGAGGTTTGGTGCTCGTTGATCGTGTAATAGAATTTTATTGGAGGGATTTAATCAATTTAAAATTCCACAATGGGGAAGTTTAGTTCTGTATTGTCAGGAGATTGAGTCGATTATATCTAAAGTGGAGGACCCTTCCACGTAGAACAGAATCACTCAGTACCCAACACACATGTGAAATACAGTGGTGGACAGTAACGAAGTAAATGTAATTCGTTACTGTACTTAAGTAGCTTTTTTGCGTATCTGTACTTTACTGAAGTATTTAAATTTGGGGAGACTTTTACTTTAACTCCACTACATTTCAAAGTCAAATATCTTACTTTTTACTCTACTACATTTTCAAAATCAGTCGTTCCTTTTTATTTATGAGTGGATAAAAACGTAACTGTTCAAACGAGCCACCAATCACAGTACAGCGTGCGCGCTTTGTTTTGAACTTGCCTTGGCGGCATCTACTAAGCACGAACCAGGGTGCGTTTCCCAAAAGCATCGTTAGCCAACTATGGTCGCAAGTTCCGTCGTTATCATCATAGTTCAACGAGTCAGTGTTTCCCGAAACCATCGTTCCAACGAACATTCGCAAACAGCATCGCAGAATTGTGTGGTTGGAACAACAGCTCTCGACCTGTGGTTAGAAGCAGAGTTTCTTGTTATTATAACATGTGGGCTTAAATTATTATCTTGAGCCAAAAATGACATTCAGTACAATCAGAATCTTTTATTTAGAAGACATACAAATGTCCTTTATGTCTTTTAGTTTGTCAATAGATTTAAAGCACCGTTTTTGAAGAGTGTGCATGTGTGAACGTGCTCTAGTGCGTAAGAACGAGCCTATGATTGAATCTGGAAATAAAGCAAATAACTGAGAAAAATATGAGATAGTCCTCAGATGACATGTCCGTAATTTATAGCAAAACATCTAGCATTAATTCGATCGCAAACAGATTAATTAAAAGTAGTTTTTACTCCACCACATGTGTGACATCATTAACCAACGTGGTTGAACAACCAATTTGCGACAATACGGTTTCGGAAACAGTCGTGACTAGCAAGTTGATTTCTTCAACAGTGCATCATACTACGGTAGTGGAGCAGCAAGTTACGTCGTTGTATGCGGAAACGCACCCCAGAGCCGTTAAATATGAGAGTTGCGAACATAGACAGTTGCGACAGTGATCTCGCCGCCCGTGTCACGTGATTCGTGTAGCTCTCAATAGTTCCAAACAAATTGGGTTGCCAATGATTTTAAGCGTGGCAGAGAGCAGCAGCTATTATTGCAGCAATTATCGGTAAATATTGACGCATAATGTACATTGCTTATTATGTTGACACTAAAATGACTTGCATATAATAGCATTTTTTTCTGGGGAGTAGCAGAAACACTGCATTAATACGTTTTTGTGTTTAATTTTGGAGGGAAATTGGCTGCTCCCATAACATAGAATATATATATATATATATATATATATATATATATATATATATATATATATATCTATGTATGTGTGTCTTGTAGCGTGTGTGTGTATATATATATATGTGTGTGTGTGTGTATATATATATATATATATATATATATATATATATTTAATGGCGTTGTGCAGGTTTATGTGAATGTATCATAACATTAGGATGTTAATAATTATGACCATAGACACTTGAGAAAAATATATACAGTAAATACTGTAAATGTATTATAACTTATGGGAACAGTCCCCTTCCCTCCAAAATGAAACACACAAAAAATTTCATGTAGACTGAGTTAAGCAAGAGTCTTGTGACAAATTATAATAGGACATTATGGCCATAAAAAAATCATAGTACTTGGATACTTAAGTACATTTGAAGGCAAATACTTTTGTACTTTTACTCAAGTGAATGTTTAAAGGCAGCACTTCTACTTTTCCTTGAGTAATATTTTACCTTGAGTATCTTTACTTTAACTCAAGTACATGGTATGTGTACTTCGTCCACCACTGGTGAAATACAATGAAAACAGCCAATAAGAAATTTAAATAAACTGGAAATTAATGGGTGGTAGATAATAACAAGAATGATAGGCAGCTGTAAGTTTCAGTAAACATAGCCTACACTGTTTCAGACTTATTATTATCAGGTAGTTCAGCTTAGATAAGAAATTGATAAGTGAAAATAAAATAAATGTGAAGGAAAGTTCTATTTTAATCAGCTCTCCAAACTCTCCAAATTGCTTATTGAGAGACAGTCATTTGTATAATGAGATAATAAAGAGGGTGAAAAATTGAATAAAATGCATGAGGGGGAGAAGTTTAAAGTTTGAGATAAGGTGTTAAATTGCTTATCTGTATTCATCTGTTACAGGCTGCTGAATGCTAATCGCAAGCTTTTGGTGCTAGGGTTGTTATAGTCTTTCAATGAAGATTGCTAACTTGTTATGTTATGTAACTTGCTGTGGTATGCTATTAGCTTTAGCGGTGTTTTGCTAATAGCTTAGCTGCACTTTGTTTACAATGAGCATCGGCAGGTTGCGCATGTGCTGTAAGTTGCCCCAGAAGAGTCTTTAGGACTTTCCGTGAACTTTCGTCATCATAGCAGCACACACTGGTGAATTTTGTTCTTGATTCAACACAAATAAACAGTAAACTTAGCAGTTTGCAGCGTGGTAGTATCACTCTAGTTCTTTTAAAGAGCAATTCCAGCAATGCAGTTCTAGACAACTCACATGATCATTTAATGGAGTGGCGCTTGTACTTTAAAATGATGCACATTACACAAGTTATTTCCAAATTCGCTCAGAGAGCAGACACAAAAATATGAACATCAACTTCAACGATTAACCACAGACATTTACAAATAGTCTAGTTGAATGCACTGGAACATAGCAATGTCAACAAACTTAAACACGGCCATTCAGAAAGAGATAGAGGAACATCGCTCATATCTTTTCTTACCTCACTTGTGGGGGATATTTCAAATGTCAAACTCCTTTCATGGAGTCTTAGTTTAACTGGAACTTTATTCCATAGAGTGTCTGTGTTTCATCAGATTGTTCAGTTATATTTTTGTGCTCTTTTCATGAGCGCTGAAGGCGGCGTTTACCCAAACTTAGTGGGGTGTATCCAAACTATGTGCACTTAACCAATGAATGGTTAAACAGCCTGGGTCTACCTGAGGAACAACCAAGAGACCTGAACATACCTGATGAAGAAACAGATCATATGTATCCAACTAAACAACAATGCCTCAGTGATGCAGATATACCCAGCAAATATCTGACAAAACAGTTTCCAATTTTAATCAAAGGAACACAAGGACAGTATATACCATGGGCTAATCAAGACCTTGATGGACGGATAGCCTGCCTTCCAGACATCCATGAGGTGGCTGGAAAATGGATCAGAGTAGTGGAAGAAGAAATGACAGGAAAAATTCTAGCTATTGGAGATATCAATGCCCTGCTAGCTAAATGTCTGGGGGGATCTAAGATGAATTAGATCCTCGATGTAGTGATATATATATATATATATATATATATATATATATATATATATATATATATATATATATAAAATAAAAAAATATTCAGATAATTAAAATGCTTTACATTCTTGTAGCAGAAGAGTTCACCATTGATAAAACAATATAAAAGTAGCTTTAGAATACAATGCATTGTTTATTACCATATTATTGATCATAAATCAATCATTGGCACACAGTTCACAGCAATCCATTTCACAAGTGAATTTGTCAATCAGTTGGAGATTTATTATGAGGGTTTGTTTAAGAACCGTCAATGTACACCTGCGTCAGACATTTGTTTTTATTTTTTAGAAACAAGCCAGGGGTATACATAGGGTGACCACCAGGGTATTGCTCTGTTGCAGGTCAGCAGACCTGATTTTGGGGGACAAGTGGGAGAGATAACGTACTATTGAATACTAGGTGAATAAATATTGATTTTATATTAGATGTATTTTTGCAGTGATGTTAAATGTTAATGACGGCGCAGTGAACGTCACTCAGTTTGGCATAAGGTCTACGATACAAACTCATTTTAACAGCTCAGACCTACTCAATGTAAATATAATGAAGTGAAAATAATAATCGAATCGTTAAAAAGCACATTTCCAAATAAGCACATCAATTCCATTATTAAAGACTAGAACGATTAAATGCGATCTTACCAGATTTAATGCATCTTGAATTACTTTTTTTGTCTGATCTGGCTGCTTCGAGTAGGGCCTTCTCATTCATTATGACTGTAGAACTCCTGGCAGGTGTAGGTGTTCACTTTCACCAGGAGTTCACTTTTGATGAGGTCCACAGATCTCTCCACAAACGCGTTGGTGACAGAAATGCTCAAAGCCAAAGATATCAGAGCTGTCATGTTTGGGGCACTGAACTGCTTCAGCAGAGCTGTCCGTGAAACTTCGGTGGCATACCCTGCACTCTCCTTTTTTTAGGGTCACCTGTAACTGGTTTTAACCATGTATATTGTCTCCAATTCTTTATTAAACGATCAAAGACACTTTTTCTTCTCGGGAGCTCCGGATAGACCCATTTTTCTGTTGCAGTTTTCCAGTGTTTTCCCGCTCTGGCAAGAAAAAAAGTGTTTTCTTATTAACTTTTTTTTTTTTATATAGTGATTTTGTAATTAAAGGACGATTAAATAAAATGATGCCGAAATAATAATAAAGATAAAAAATTATACATGCAAAATTTAAATGCGGGACACTTGCAGGACTCGCAGGACGCGGGATAAAGCAAAATGCGGGGACAGGTGGTCACCCTAAAATACGACCTGCGTCAGACATGCTTGTGTAGCGTCTCTGGTGTGTTGCATCATAAAAATAAAACGTTTAGGTCACTGTGTCAAGTTAAATATAGTTTAATACTCAATCTTTAAACACATCCCTTAGTTTGCATTTGAACCCTTAGTAACGCATATCTGTGTTGTTTCTTCACTGTATAAACTGTGTGTTGCTCACACAGCTGACATTTCACTTACTGCCCTATGGAGTATACAGGTGGTACTGCGATTAAATGCGTTAATTATTTTAACGCGATATTTTTTTATAATTAATCGCGCGTTATTACATGTTAACTCGACAGCCCTAATATAAATGTAAAACAATGTGGTATGTATGATTTACAAGCTGTTTTTCTGGTATTGATAGTAATAACACACACACACACACACACAGTACTCACATAGAGGAATTGGGTCACTCTGTTTGTGTCTACAAGTGTTGAACATCCTAAATATTTTCAGAAAATAAAGCTTAAGTAGCAAGGAGACAAGATATAGTACCATGTGTCTGTTACATTAAATGCTGAGTTTAGTTACAAAAAACCTCACATTTACAAAAAAATACATAAAATAATTTCACACAGTACTTACAAAGAGGAAAGAATTTACAAGTGTTTATAAGTGTTGAACATCTCCTGGCAGCTCTGGCTCACTGTCTTTCTCAGAACAAGAGTGTCATCCCTTGATACATCTTTTTACAACACAAGAAAAATTTGTGTATAATCACAATATAAATGCCACAGCCATCAACAACAAGAACACACATGAACCAACATTTTAAACATCCAGACCTGTATGACTGACTTTCTTCTGCTGAACACAAAATACTATATTTTGAAGCATGCTGGTAACAGTTTTGGTTCCCAATCACTTCCATAGTACATAAAAAAAAAAATTGAAGTCAACGGGAACCCAAAACTATTTGGTTACCAACATGCTTCAAAAGTATGACCTGCAGAAGAAGGTCATACAGGTTTGAAATGGCATGAGGGTGAGTAAATGATTATTATATTATTTTTGGGTGAACTATCCTTTTAATCTGACAAAATCATCTCAACGTAAATTCCTGAACTTGGCATGTGACTGACTGCCTGTGTCTGGTAGATACTCTGACCTGTTGGTGGTCCTGAAGTCTGACCACACTGACTCTGACTAGCCTCAGCTAGGGAGCTGCTCTGGGGTCCAGTGGTGATGCAAGGGCTGGGGTCTGTTTGTACCTGATCTGCCTGTTTGTGCTTCTTTAAAAAGAACTCTCCCTTTAAAAATATATCTCTCCCTTTCTTTTCATGTTTAATTGATCCTGTGCAAAAATATGACAGCCTATGGTTACATCTAATCATCCAATTACCAACATTTTTATCTTAATTACAAATCCTCATTTTCATAACTAACTGAGTTACCAGTTTGATCATTTTAACGCGTTATTTTTTGCCCTCCTCTGAACTGAAGTAACTGAACTAGCTAATCGATTTCAAACTGCTAAATGTTTACTCGCTGAAGCTGTATCCTACTTCCACACATTAGCTAAACATTTGTTTACTGTAACTTCCATACTGCACGATATATGCATGTATTACTAGCGCAGATGTAATCGTAAGGATAGTTATGCTAAATTGCGAAACGATCTCTCTAATCTGATTAACCTGTAGCCTATTGGAGCCTTATTAACTCACACAGCATCTCATAAAATGTATTCAGCAAACAAACATGATGTTAAACCTTAACTTACTTCAAATATGACGTTTTCTTATTCTTCTGTATCTTACAACTATATTCTCTCGTCCTCGGCTCGTCCTCCATTTGAAAACTGTGTGCGCCCCTTGTCTGTCTCCTCCTGCATTCTTCATAACAGAACGAATGACCCACAAATGGATCTAGCGGTTCAACAGGCAAACTACCAACTTCTCTGCCTAAAGCAAGAGGACCGTCCAGTGGAAGACCACATCCGCGACTTCCTCAACCTGGCGAATATCTCAGACTTCCCGGACTCATCCCTGGTGGTCTTCTTCAGGGGCAACTTACGTAGTTCGCTGCAGGAGCTGTTGCCACCGGCAACACGCGGCTGGACCCTCCGTGACTTCATGGAGGCGACTTTACGTGTCTGCGGCTCGCCGTTCACTGTGGCCGTAGTTGAGGAGGACCCTGCCACTCCTCCCACAGTGGTGACTTTCCAGTCATCCATGGCGCTTCCTGTCACGCCAGTCCCACCTGTCAGCGAGCTAACCCCCACGCCTGTCGTTGTCCATGAGCCATTGCGGTCAACTTCGTCCGCCCGGAGGAGGAAGAGAAGACGGGCTTCCGCCTCCCGGCCAACGCCTGCCCCGGTCAGTGAGCCTGAGCCCTCGTCAGCCACGGTCAGCGAGCCTGAGCCCTCCTCAGCCACGTTCAGCGAGCCTGGCCCACGTCAGCCATGGTCAGCGAGCCTGACACCACGCCAACCACGCACAGCGGTCCAGCATCGCAAGTCTCATCCGCCCGGAGGAAGAGGAGATGGGGAAAGTCCTCTGCCCTCCAGCCTCCGCCTCCCGCAGCCCCGTCCCCAGAACCCCCCGTGGCTCTGCCCTCAGTGTCCAGCGGACCCAAGCTCACGCATACCATGGTTAACCAGCCAGAGCCTGAAGCCTCAAATATCAGCGAGCCAGTGCCTGTAACCTCAAACGTCAGCGAGCCAGTGCCTGTAACCTCAAACATCAGCGAGCCAGTGCCTGTAGCCTTGACCGTCCCTGAGCCAGCGCCTGTAGCCTCGACCGTCAAAGAGCCAGCGCCAGTAGCCATGACTGTCCAAGAGCCAGCGCCCCCCGAGTCTTCCAGTGCTCCTCCTCCTGAGCCTTCCCGGGCTCCGCCTCTCAAGTCTCTTGAGCCTCCCATGGCTCCGCCTCTCAAGTCTCTCGAGTCTTCCAGGGCTCCTCCTCCCGAGCATCCCAGGGCTCCGCCTCTCAAATCTCTCAAGCCTCCCAGGGCTCCTCCTCTCGAGCCTCCTGAGCCTTCCAGGGCTCCGCCTCCCGAGCCTCCCAGGGCTCCGCCTCTCAAGCCTCTCGAGCCTCCCAGGGCTCCGCCTCTCAAGCCTCCCAGGGCTCCTCCTCCCGAGTCTCCTAGGGCTCTGCCTCCCGAGCATCCTGAGCCTCCTGCGGTGCCACCTGAGCCTCCTACGGCGCCGCCTGAGCCTCCTAGGGCTCCGCCTCCTGAGCACCCTGAGCCTCCCGAGCCTCCTACGGCTCCGCCTCCCGAGCCTCCCTCTGCTCTGCCTCCAGAGCCTCCCATGGCTCCGTCAACCACCGCTCCGCCCCCGGAGCCTCCCTCGGCCCTGCCTACAGAGCCTTCCTCGGCTCCACCTCCAGTGGCTCCCTCAGCTCCGCCTCCCGAGCTTCCCTCGGCTCTGCCTGCGCCTCCTTTGGCGGTGCCACCCAAGTCTTCGACTGCTCCGCCTCTGAAGTCCTCCTTGGCTCAGCCTCACGTGGCTCCGCCAGCTCTCCCAGTGGCCACTCCTCCTCCCAGGCTCCCTAAACCTGTCCCTGCCGATCGATACCTCCCTGGCCTCCTAAACCTGTCCCTGCCCGGTCGACGCCTCCCAGACCACCTAAACCTGTCCCTGCCCGGTCGACACCTCCCTGGGCTCCTAAACCTGTCCCTACCCGGTGGACGCCCCCAGGCCACCTGACCCGTTCCCCGTCTCATACCCCCATGGACTGCCTGTCGGCCCTCTCGGCCTCCCTGGTCTGCCTGTCCGTCCCTTGTGCCTCCGTGGACTGCCTGATTGCCCCTTGTCCCTCCTTGGTCTGTCTCTGTGTCACTTGTCACTCCTTGGTCTGTTTCTGTGTCCCTTGTGCCCCCTTTTGTCTGTCTGTTCTCCCCCTCTTCTAGCCCCTCTCTTCTGGAACATTTTGGTCTTTTTATTTTTGTGTTTCCTTCGACCGTCTGGAATACGGTCCTTTTGAGGGGGGGCTATGTTACGATCCCGTGTTGTCTGCCCCATGTTTTCTGTTTCACTCGTCACTGATCACATTCCATGTCATGTTTTCCTTGTTGTCCGCCCCGTGTTTTTCACTAGTCCTTGTCAAAGGCACTACAATTCCCACAATTCCCGGCCTCCTTCACTGCCTGCACTCATCATTGTTCTCACCTGTGTCTCGTTTAGTCTTCATTGTGTCTGTGTATTTAACCCTGTTTGTTCCTCTTTCAATTGTCGTTCGTTGATGATTGTTGGTAGATGTTTGAATGTTTACGCTCCTATGTTTTGCCTACCTTGCCTGTCTTCCCGTGTTCGTTCCAGCCGTGTGTTTCCCTAGTTCCGTGTTCCTCCGTTGTGCTCGTGTTTTTGTTTCAGTTTTGTCCCCCTGTGGATGTTTTCTTTTGTTCCTGTTTATTTTGTATTCACCTTCATTGATAAAATAAAACCGCACGTAGATCCAGCCCCTTGTCTGTCTCCTCCTGCATTCTTCATAACAGTCATCTAGATGAAAAACTTTTTGATCAGGAGGATGTAATACAATTTGGTGTGGGGTATATGCAACAGCCACAATTAAAGTAATAAAAGGAACAAGATGTGTGGGCAGACTCAAGGGAAACTGCCTTACAAATTTTGAGAATCAGACTCTAGCTTCCCCTGTAATTAGAATTTATGAAGAACAAACAGCAGCTATAGTGGATTACTTTTGTACTAGAATATGTACTAGAGTTAGACTAGTGCAAGAAGTAACCATGTTAACATGGGACCCCCCAAGAATCTGAAGCCCAGACGGAACCAAGACAAATTGTCCAGAACAAACGTAGAATAAAGAGCGCATACAAACCAGACTCTAATGTTTACTTAGATGCAATTGTACAACCCAGAGGGATACCACAGGAATTTAAAGCTAGAAATTAAATAAAATCAGGCTTTGAATCTATATTCATGTGGATAACACCCAATAAGAATGCAGAATGGAACAATTACATTTATTACTATCAGCAGAGATTCATTAACTACGCTGATGAAGCTTTAAAAGCTTATGAGAACAGTTGGATGCTACAAGCAAAATTACATGGCAGAATAGACAGACACTGAATTAGCTATTGGCAGAGAAAGGAGGTGTCTTTGTAGTGTTTGGAGCTGACTGTTGTAATTATATTCCAAATAATACAGCTCCTGATAGCTCCTTTAGCAAGACCAAGCAAGAAGTTTTATTATTACATATTATTTTGTTTGTTTGAAATGTACACTTTCTAAAAATAAAAGTTATTTTTGCTAGGTTTCAAACATTAGAAAGTAGTCAGATGGTCTATCTAGTAAATAATGGTGGCAAGCTGAAATTATGTAGGATAGCAAGTCCATTGGTTGGAGATAATCAGGTTGTGTGATTTACGGAAGAGATAGTAGAAGTGTATAAAGCTGGAAGTGTGAAACAGTGAAGGCAGAATGGACAGCTGGCCTTCTCAGGTTTATTTGTTGCTCAATAAACTTTTACCTTTGACATCTGGAACCCCTGACTGAGATTTCTTGCAAAAAGAGAAAGAATCTTCAACATTTATCACAACAATAGCTTGTTGAGTTACAGTTGCTATAATGCTGACACAAACACACAGGTGAGAGGCTTCGACCTGTGGCTTACGGGCTACTGTTATGTAATGTGCAAATTTCCCTGTGTTCTCTGATTGTTGGACGTCAATTAGGTGACTTGACACCTCTCTGTAACATATGAGTGAAAGTGTTAGGAGTTAAATAACAACAACAGCAGCCTTTGAGCAGACTATCGTAAACTTACTAACCCCTAATTCACTCTAAGAGCACTTTCACACCACACTGGCTTATGCTTGGCAAGTCATGAGAAGTCAATTGTCAAACAGAACCAAACTTTGAAGTAATGATTCAAGTTATTACTTTGGATTCTTATGCCTACACACTGTGACAAACTGGCACATAGGAAGCATCACACAGGGCACCAAGTAATGTAGTACGCTATGTTCAGGAGCGGGTTTTGTTATTAGCAATAATTAATAATTATCAAAGATAATTATCAATTATTAAAATCAATAGAACATTGGGTAGAATCAATGTTAACTTTTTAATCCTTTAAATCAACAATCAGCAAAGATAATCATCAATTATCAAATTCAATGGAATATTAATTACTATCTAAGATAATCATTAATTATTAAAATCATTGGAACATTGATTAGAATTAACACTAGCTTGTTGATCCTATTGAATTCAACAATCATCAAAGATAATTATCAAAATCAACAGAATATTAATAAGGATTAATATCACCGGGGCACCACCCTGGAATCACGGACTAATAACCAGACAGTATAATAGCCTCAATATTAGATTGTTCTCTTAGGAAAATCGACATCAGGACAACATCAACATTCAAAAGGAAACCATAAAGGCTTGAATCTGAGCACTAACATCCCCTGCCAGCCTTTGTGTATGCAAAACAAACAATAACACTTCTTTTTGAAATATAGCAAAGTTTATTGATGCAGTAATATCAATTAATAATCAATACAATGCATTCAATAAACTTCCGAATTACAACTACCAACTAAACAGGAAGGTATGTGTGTGTGTGTGTGTGTGTGTGTGTCTCCGCTTGTACGATAACTTGGCGACAAAGCTGAGCTTTATCACCAAGTTATCTACTAGCCAAATGTATGTGAGTTATGTGGCTTGCGTGTGTGTGGGGTTAGTACAACACAGAGAGAGAATAAAGTGGTGGCACCGAAGCCAGTTTCACGATAGTGGGAGAGAAGACAGCTGTTAGATTATCACTCAGAGTCATAAGCGGCTCGTAAACCATCCCGTGGTCTTTGGTTCTTTAAAGGATGAACTCATTTTGCCGGTCTCATCCGCGATGGTGTAAATACACAACAGTCCAACATGGTTGGAACGAGAAGTCAGTGTTTCCCAACCACTGTGAATGATTGTCAGGTGTGCTGTGGAAAATATCAAATTCCACAAAATAAATGCATGAAAAAAATTATAATTTCAGGGATCCAAACTCCTCCCCTTTCAGGGAAATTCGCCGTTTTGAAACTATAATCGGTCACTTTTGTGATTGTGAAGAGCAATGATTAATGCGCAGAAGTGACTGATATTTATATGCGTTAAGGGTCATCAAATGACTCATGTCAGCGCTGCAGAAAACATTGAAATCTATGAAGTGACGTCACTTTACACCAAAGTGTTTTTCACACACATGTTTTTGCTTCACCAACAATGTTTGTACTAAGCAACAAGAAATATAAAAAAAATGTCTACATTTGTGAAGAGATATTGAATGTCTCATAATTTCTTTTAATTGAATACTAGGCCTACCTTTTTATTTACGAATATCAGAGTCCCTAGTTATTGAACTAATTTAAATTCACAAAGAAAACGCTTAGACCTAAACATAAACGAGTCCTTTTATTACTTTCTGCTATCAAAGCAACTTCAAGCTTTTTTTCTCTCTTCCATATACATGTTTTCAATGTTTATTGTGAACACCTCCCGCTTTTTGCCAAACTCGTAAAATTGCCCCTCTGTGACGCTTTGAGCAACTCTTGTCATGTGGAGGGCAATACGGCGCTTGACGCTGGGTTCAGCCTCCAGAACCAAATTAAAACTGCCACGAGAAGTCGTCTGTCCAAGGCAAAGACACAAAATCTAATGACAATTGCCTCAGCATCAGTCTCTGATGCGTTTGATAACGCACAGGTGAGCACCCAGTTTATGTCCTATAGGTCTAATGCGGACCAGGAGTTTTGCTCAGTTCATTTTTTTACGTGTTTTGTTCATATTTTAATTTATTTGTTTTTTGTAATATTGCGTTGCTCATATGTCGTGTTTTAGTGGCCTCTGCGGTCACTGCGGGGAAAAAACATTAATCTTCTTCCTGTGGTGTCTCTGTTGTTCATCTGTTCTCTTCATAAATAAATAAATGCATAATCTGCTATATGCTCGTCCTGTAAATTCATGATTAAAAATGAAAATGTGAACGAAAATAAAAGCAATTAAACATGTTATCATTAAAATATGAGAATTAAAATGATGGGTAATAATAGATTATGATGGAATGTTTACGACCCTGTCTGTCGAAATGGCAGACGACGACAAAGTCTAACGCAAATTTGAATTTTGCATAGCTGAATTTCAAACATTACAAGTAAACACACTATCTAAGACAGACAGAAAACATGGACAAGTTCTTGAAAAAGAAAAATATTACATAACGATGGTTAGTCTATGTGGTATACTGGTGTTTCGTAGAATTTCTTAGTCGTAAATCGTGTGCTTTGGCAGAAAGTTGGGAAACACTGCTGTTACAGACACAATGGTGCAAGGCAGAGAGAATGTATTCCTAAGGTATTGAATGGCACAGCCAATAGTTAAAAATTACTACAGCCAATTGTCAAAGTTACTGTATTATGCTTAAACTGTTCTTTTCTATTTACTAAAATGTATACTATAATTCATAATAATATAAATCATAATTAGTTAATAATAAATTAATTTAAATGGTTATTTAAAAAAAAAAATAGACTAACTGGCAGAATGTATCTATCTATCTATCTATCTATCTATCTATCTATCTATCTATCTATCTATCTATCTATCTATCTATCTATCTATCTATCTGTCTGTCTATCTGTCTGTCTGTCTGTCTGTCTGTCTGTCTGTCTGTCTGTCTGTCTGTCTGGCTGTCTGACTTTAATACATCAACAAATCTGTGAATAGTTTAACCTCATTCTGTAACTATTTAGTTCCATTTGAGAATCAATTTGGCTCATTCATTGAAAGTGACCGGTTAAAAAAATAAAATAAAATAATTATAAAAAATATAATCTTACACCAAATCATACGCAAATTGGTCACTTAGTTTTTAATGTGACGCCAACATTTGTGCTGTGCAGTTTGTAACCAACAGAATTTGAAGATCGTCTATGACATCGCACAAGTATATTTTATATCACAATTTATATCATATTTTTTATTTCACAGAAACAGAACTTTAGCACTGAGAAGAATCGATAAAAATAATAAATCAATGCATGAATCATACATAAATAGATTCTTAGTCTGAAAAACATATTTAGAAATTCTGACTTTTTTATTTTGAGAAATTCTGAATTTTTCAGGAAAATTAAAGCACATAATGTCATATTCCAACTATCATATTCTAATTGGTTAAAATACCGGCACCTCGGATTTTCTTGTATACAATTGGTTGGGTGGAGCTTTGGGGGCGTGTTGACGTGCGGATGGTGTAAGCCGGACGGACGCCTCGGGGTGTGTTATTGAGTGAAAATCCTTTTTAACGGGACATAATTCTACTTAGTTAATGGAAATATTAACTTGATTTGTTTGTCTAATTTATTAGCTAATTTTGTCTTAATTAGCATGTAATTACGGTGTTTTTATCACTATTTAATATTAAGGAGCAAGTTAAAAGTCTTAGTGTCGGAGGCCTTGAGCAGTCGCCGGTGGTCGATTTTAACAATAGCCGCGAAACAGTATCTCTGAGCGTGCATACTGCCTTCATGAGACCCGCTCTCAGAAACTCAGCTCTATTGCAGGAATAAATAAACAAAGAAAAGAGACACCACATCAGCCCGGATGGTGCCCTGCGTTTGAGGCGTTTGCTGACTACATATGGACAGTTTCTAATTGTTTTTATTGGCAGACACACACAAAAGAAAATGTCTAACGGTGCAGCGGGAAGCGGTGGCTTAACATGGGTGGTAAGTCATAAATGATTATTAACATGATAGTTTATGCGTTATTACATGCACACGTTGACTATGAATAATTATATCCACGGTGTGTTGACTGCACACATGTGCTTTAGTCTTTTAGCTATATGATTCATCAAGCCCAGTAGAAATTAACTCATACGCTCATCAGCATTCATTTATGACTCAAGTGACGCACAATATATCAATTTAAACATTATCACTACACATTTAATAATTATGTTTTGGTATGATGATGATTTGTAAAGCTCTTGATGGTGATGTAGAGGAAAGTTATTTTGTGTTTGATTCACGATAGCTTTGAATGACTGATTTTTCACTGATTTTACCTTTTTACCGTTTGAGTCAAACTCACTGTTGAAATGTTTATATAGAGAGATTGTGCGTTTATTTCTCCCAAGACCCTTACAAGTCTTTAAAGATTATTATGTGAGCTAGAGTTGATGGTTTGATCTGCATTTAAACCACTCAACGCCAAAACAAAAAGTGAAGCCGGTGGTGAGATACATTGGGTTCTGTTAATGCTGATCCCAGACCAGTACTAACGAATTAAGTTACTATGAGCTTACATTACAGATCAAAACAGGTATATGATGTGTAGAGTTGGAAAACCAACCTTCTGTCTAATATAGGAGGATGACGTCAGTGCACATAGTAAACATGACCTTTCACCAAAAGATGCATAGTGTCACATTAGTAATCGGATAATCCCTCATTAGTTACATGTAGGTCTGATTTAAGAAAGACTTTGTATTTACGTAGTTCTAATGAACAGTTATGAAAAGTTATGTCTGCTAATGTAAAGGATGCAGGTTTAAGCACAAGAAAGTGTTTTCCATGTGTTTAAATGAGAATACTGTCTCATAGTATTCACATTGAGCATAAAACTACAGCTAATAAGCAACTTAATAAATGTTAACATTTTTATAAACAAAAATGAATGTAGCCTTGGAAGTGTAACTGGCACTGACATTACCAACATTAGGGACACTTTTATTGTTCTTTGAAAAAATACATACCGGTATATTTTTTTCTCAATATATGTGAATAAGTTGAAGTAAGAGTATCCATTGCACAAATGTATTTTTAATTGCATTTCCAAACTTATTTACTTATAACACTCATAAATTAGGCAGTCTTGGTTTACCTGAACACTTTTCCAGCTTGATTTTGATTAATTATTATTATTGATTCACTGATGATTTAAATCACATCAATTCCGTAGAATAATTCAGACATGAAAGAGTAAAGATAACTAGAGCAAACAATTTTTAAGTATTCATTTGATAGCCATATAGAAGTTTAACAGAGTTGCACGGATGTATCTAACAACAGACCCTCTTTGACAAGAACAATGGCGTGAAGAAAGAGGAGCTGAACGGCCGGGGAGATGCAGGCAAGAGTGAGGCGGGGAAGAAAGAGACTTCTAAGAAGATGTCAGTGGAGAGGATTTACCAGAAGAAGACTCAACTGGAGCACATCCTCCTGCGACCAGACACATACATCGGCTCGGTGGAACCCGTCACTCAGGTGAGAGCAAACACAGATTTAACCTGGAAACTATGGCAGGTACCAAGATCAAGATTAGGGATCCAGTCAATGATTTAGATGCTATTCATAAAAATGTGAAACCAACCTTTTGAATCAAAATCTGCAGTCTGTTCGAGACAAAAATGAGTAGCCCATAATTTGTTGATTGTAGTGGAGTTGCTAAAGTATGCATTTGGAATTCACTTGATGCTTGTACCGTTATGGTTTCAATCGCAAATAATTTGTTTGATTTATGCCTTTAAGCATGACTGTTTCAGTACTGTGAAACAACTGTACATAAAATTGAAACGATTGTGTGTTTTCCAGCAAATGTGGGTTTTTGATGAAGAAATTGGTATGAACTTGCGGGAGATCACATTTGTCCCTGGATTATATAAAATCTTTGATGAGATTCTCGGTAAGATTACTCCTTATGTTGCACTCAATGACTGAATACCTTGTTTCTCAAAAATGCTATTTTGTTCAGAACCAGTTATTGATCATTTGTATTGCATGACATTTGGCATGCTGTAAATTAGTTTTTTATCTGAAGATGGATATTAAAAGGACAATTAATGTGGGAAATATTTTCCAGAGTTGCTTAAAACCATTCTAGAGAATTGTAAATAGTACACAGATTATGTCTGCCTTATGTCATACAGTGTTTTAGTGTTTTCTTAAAAAACTGTATTAATATTTGTATTAAAAGTATTTTAGTAACTACTAGTAGTAACAATATTGCTGATATATATCTGTTCAAATAAAAGCTGTCTGAATGATAAATGTCTGTCAAGTTTAATGCTGTAACATATGACTTTCTGTGTCAACAGTCAATGCAGCTGATAACAAACAGAGAGACAAGAACATGACCACCATCAAAATCAACATCGACCCGTGAGTACTGCCGTAACATTCTTATTCACAATTGCTGTAAAGGCCGGTTTATACTTCTGCATCAAACCTACACATAGTGTAGGTTTACGTTTATAATTCTGTGCCATTTTGCAAGTACACAGCCTATGTGTTAGTGTATTGAGAGGACATGCCTTCATTTCTGAAATCATTTATTTCATAAATAAACAAAAGCAATGTGTTTAATGGATTTCAAATTATTTGTCAAATTATTGTGCCACTAAAAATGAATTTATCAAAGTATGTGAACAATTTAAGATTTAGGTAAATATGATATATTGTACATGTTGTCTGCCAAATGAGAAAATAAGTAATGGATATACTGTATGCCAGGGCTAGTCTACTGGTGGCCTGCGGGTCAAATCCGGCCACCAATCATCTTTGTCTGGATCTCCGATTGATTTTTTTATCAAATTTCTCACCATCTGAAATATCAGAGTGCTTTCTGTTCAAAACTCAACTTTCATAGGTGCAAGCCTCAGCAGTCAGCGATGAGTTTAACAACGCTCATTGGCACGTGCAACAGCATACAGCCGTCATCGGTTTTTCATACAGGAGCGCTCATTTAACCTTTTCTGGCAATAGTTTAGTTACACTGCTTTGTTAAAGATGGATCACACTGTTTAGGTGAGCATTTGATAGCGTCTTTTTCAATCAAATATATTTATATAAAATGGTTTGGTTGTGTGGAGTGCGGTCAAATCTACAGATTAACACCGCAGTTGTGACAGAAATGTTGTCAGCATAGATGCACATTAGGCAACAAAAGCAATCGATTATGAAAACTGAACTTTCAAAGAAAATGCGCTGAAAGGTTTGATTTTATTGACTATTCTTGAAGTGTCAAACAATCATGTCTCATCTGTTCAGGGTCTGTAGGGCTCGTAAAAAAAGTGATAACGTGAAACTGAACCTGCAAATATCCTGATAATATTTGGTTCATACAGCTGTGATTAAGCCTTCTCAATTATGAACAACATCAACTCAGTTTGTTCTTCTTTTGCCAATGATAGATAAATCATCTAGGTTACTGTTGTAACTAGAGGTCGACAGATTTGGCGATATGTGCTTGTTTTTAACCTCTTATTTGAACCTTTTATTTGAAATATAAAATGTTACACAAATAATTAATTAAGATAGACAAAGTTTCTCAACAAATACATTTATTGAACACTTGACCAATCTGCACTTGTACACTTAAATTAAAAATGTATAATGTAAAAACATATTGTATATGTTTTTACAGGTGTTACGAACTGCTCCGAGACACGAAGGTTGACATCCAAATGCAGCTTTAATTTAGGGGCAATCCAGACACGTAATCCAATATTCAGAGCATCCAAGAGAAGCACAGGCATAACTAGGGATGGGTATCGTTAAGATTTTAATGGTATTACTACTCTTACCGATACTGCTTATCGATCCGGTACTTTAACGGTATTCTTAACGGTTCTTTTTGTTATATATATATATATATATATATATATATATATATATATATATATATATATATATATATATTACACAAAGATAAACGTTATATAGGCACAGTGATTTAATTTCAGGAAGGTCTACTAACATTACTGTTCAGGTGTGGTCTAAAAAGAAATCTAATAAAGTAATCAATTGTAAAATAACACTGCATAGTTTATCATAGATAGATTAATGCTTATTAATGCAGAAGTTATTAATTCAAGAGCTGTAAGTGATTTTCTCTTTGGCTTTTGTTGTTTGATTCGCAGTAATGGCTCAATCGTCAGCATGTTTATTAGACAGCTTCCCCTTTAAGACCGAGTGCTAATAGGCTCCTGATGCAGCATATTTTCTTCCATCTATTTCCATAACTACGTCCATTTAAGACATAGACATATTTTTGTGTATATTTGATGGAGTGGTGGTGGCGTAGTGGCTAAAGCACAGGGCTGTTAATCAGAAGTTCACAAGTTCTAACCCCACGGCCACCACCATTGTGTCCTTGAGCAAGGCACTTAACTTCAGGTTGCTCCAGGGGTATTGTCCCTGTAATAATTGCACTGTAAGTTGCTTTGGATAAAAGCGTCTGCCAAATGCATAAATGTAAATTTGATCGTTTAGGCACGCACATGAATCCAAAGTAGACTTTGCTTGTCTCTTTGTGGTCTGTTTCGGAGCGCGCGCCGCCTTGGGAACGGTATCTCTTGCGCTCTTTTTATTATTAAACGCGTCCCGCAATTTAGCAACAGTAGCTAGACTGCATGTTACAACAATCACCGATCGTGCAGATTCTGACGTTAAGTTTGAGTTTTAGGGAGAAATGTCAGTGCACCGCTGTGAAGGGAAGGAAGTTGTGCTAGACAGAATGTGGCTTATGTATAAATATTCTTTTTATAATCTTTGGAAGGTGAAATCTAAAATAAAATCAGGCTAATAATCACAGATCTCAACCAGGCTATGTTTGAATGTTTAGTTCTGTCACTCATTTAGCAGGGCTCTTGTTGTGCTCGCTGTGGCACCGCGATATATATATATATATATATATATCTCTATCTATCTATCTATCTATCTATCTATCTATCTATCTATCGCTCTCTCTCTCTCTCTCTCTCTGTCTGACTGCGAATAGCTAAATTGCATCACAGACAAATGGTTTCATATTATTATACATAGAAATGGCTGGCGAGATAAAATAACTTTCTCTTTATAGCAATAATAAATGTATTTTCTTAATTTCTCCAGTACCGACAGCAGAACTGATAAGGTCCGAGCTTACCAAAGCCAGTCCTTCACTAGCCTATAGAGCGTTGGTATCTTTTTTATTACATATTTCTCTGCATTGAGTGACAACCCTCTCAAATATAAGACACACAAACAGAACGAATAAAAGTCTCAGATTCACTGTCTGTAATTGCAAAATTCTTGCTTACTTATTGTGACATGATAGCAACCCTTCTGCGGTGATAATGCAACTTCAACTACGCTATCAATATCCAAAGTAGCCGAACGTCATGTCGAGTTTTTTCTCGAAGTTGGCAGTAACATAGCAAAAGTTTTAAATTAAATATAAGGAGTTATACGAATTTAATCCTTACCGTTTTCTCCAAGGAACTTAGCTCCTTCCTTAGGCACTGGATGAGGTCTGCTCACTCTGCTGGAAAATGACTCTAGGGGCAGCATGCGTCGAACACGTGTTCCACAACAACACTAGGCTGCCCACAGATGTGCCTGCCTAATAATCGGCTTGATATACTTGGATATTGGCCGATGCCGATTATGTTAAAAAATGCTAAAAATCGGCCTGTCCGGCTGCGCTGTAGGCTTTGGAGGTCAGTGACGACGTCATCCTACAGGCCCCTGGAGGGGAGCACTGGGCGATGCAGGACACAGGTGGATCGCAACAGCTCTGTCCACCTGGGGGACCGCGAAGTACCTGTGGACCTCTCCGCCGTCGAGGGTAGTGAGAGCGGATGAGCGACGGGTCGATTATGGGCAGTAAAAAGTGCCCTCCACGACCTCGTCAGCTCATCATGCACTTCCGGGAAGAAAGGAACCGGGGGTGTCGTGGCTGTGAGCGGCGTCCATACCCGAGGAACCAATCATCCAGCCGCGAAGGCTGTGGGGAGGACGGAGGGTTCCAGTCCAACCCCACACTGAAGGCAGCCCGGGCAAGCTTGTCGGCCATCTGGGCGTCAGCCTCTGACTGGGCATGCTGACCCAAGGGGTCTCTCTTGGGAGCCTCGTGCATCTCTGAACTTGAGAAAAGGCCAATGAGAAATTGGCAGACAGAATTTGCATTTCCTGCCCCCGGACATACGGGTATAAAGGGAGGGAAATGCGTCTGTTCATTCAGAAATTTTCTTCGGATTCAACCGGTTGTGTGAGCAGCGAGCTGCGATTCACAAAACTGTTCACCTCAATCATCTTTAACTCAAAAAAAAAAAAAACTCTCTTATTAATAATGCTGCGTATTGTCTTCACGATAAGAAATGCACAGTGACATATTTTATGATTCGATAAGTTGCGAGCCATCGCGTTATAATCTAGCTTTAGCAAGTGCAGGCTTGAGGTACGAGCATCCCCGCGACAGAGTGTGTATCAGCCGGGTGCAGTTTCCATCTCTCCCCCTTAGATCGGGACATTCGCGCAACTCATAGAAGAGGCGCTGACCGCACAGAGAAATGGGGAGTCAGAGTTTGTAGTTAATTACAGGACCTGCTTCTGTATTATTTGAAATTTAATAAAGCTATAACACATTAAAAATGCATTTAAGATGTAACACTGGGGTGTTTCCTTTAAAGAGCTCCGACTCCACTTGACTGTGAGCTGTGTAATAATTCATCCACTCCTCAGTCTGGCGTGAACTGCAGTGCTGCTCTCGTGCATCATCATTAGAGTTTAATGTGATCCCATGTATGTTACATGAGATCAAACGACTATTCGACAATAACTAAGTTTCCATCCAAGGTTTTTTGCTAAAAAAGTTTAAGCGCATCAAAATCTGATGGAAAAAAGCTGATGGAAGCGCACATTATCGCTAAAATGTCACAAATGTCGACATATTTTTCCGTTAAACTCAAGCGCATAAACTATGTCGATACATCAAATGTAGCGGAAAAAAATGGCTTGGAAAAACTTTTTGTCGATAAAATTGGCATTAACGGAGTTTGCACCAATCGTTAGCCTGTGTTAATCATGACGACTGTATTGAAAGCCAATTTATTGTACGTGATTATGGATTGATCTTTACGGCATATAGAGCCGATCTGCAAACGTGATACTTCCAGTGCCAATAAAAATATCTCGTGCACATTGAACAAATTAATGGCCACTGTTTGGGATTAATTTAATCATGGCATGGTAATCTGTTTATTTATTAAAGTTGCTTTTCCACACCATTAAAAAAAATAGATGGCAGTCACGGAATTAGCCCACAGTACAAAAAACATAACGTTTCTGTGCATAAAGATGTTTTAAATTAAGAATAAATACACAATACTAGGTGAAAAGCGTCACTTTTTTTTTGTGGAAAACTTACAGCCCAATTCTATTATATTATTGTTAGTCTACTTTTAAAAAAATGGCAAATCCCCTGTATTAAATTAAATAAATTACCAATTGAAAAAAGCATTAAATTAAAAAAATTAATTACCAAACGGAAAAAAATCTAAGATTTTTAGACCTATATATGCCTTTTCTTTCCTCAAACTTAAATGAACCGTACGTACCCTTTAATGTAGACGAATAAAGTCGGCTGAACGTTCTCAGAATTTTCTTTTTGTATGTACATTTTCAAGACTATAAACTATCAGAACTATTTGTACACTTTCAGAAAACAAGCTTTTGAACATTTTAAAACATTTAAATATTTTATATCTAACACTCTTTACCTCAGATTGCATTTACTGCTTCTTCAGAAAATATAAATTTGCATTTTGAAGCTAAAATACATTTTAGATGATTATCAAGTTCAGTTGGTCATTAAAAGTTGATGGAGAAATATGCGGGACATAATGCAGTTGTGACGGCGATGCTTTTGATTAGATGATTGTTCAAAATATTGAATATCAGGAATGTATCATATTTAAACCCTGATATTACACTGCATAATTTTTTTTCTTTAATAGCTGTGCCCACAGCATATACACATCGATGGATGGTCCTTATACTGAGACAGAAAGTTTCCGCCACTACTTGGTGCCGCCCCGCCATCGAGGGTAGTGAGAGCGGATGAACGAGGAGGTCGGTTGTGGGCAGTGAAAGGTGTCCTCCACGACCTGAGGCAGGTGGAGTGAGAGCTGAGGCAGGTCGATTGATATCTGAGTGAGAGCTGAGGCAGGTGGAGTGAGAGCTGAGGCAGGTGGAGTGATATCCGAGTGAGAGCTGAGGCAGATCGAGTGAGAGCTGAGGCAGGTCGAGTGATATCTGAGTGAGAGCTGAGGCAGGTGGAGTGAGAGCTGAGGCAGGTGGAGTGATATCCGAGTGAGAGCTGAGGCAGGTGGAGTGATATCCGAGTGAGAGCTGAGGCAGGTGGAGTGAGAGCTGTGGCAGGTGGAGTGATATCCGAGTGAGAGCTGAGGCAGGTGGAGTGAGAGCTGAGGCAGGTCGAGTGATATCCGAGTGAGAGCTGAGGCAGGTGGAGTGAGAGCTGAGGCAGGTCGAGTGATATCCGAGTGAGAGCTGTGGCAGGTGGAGTGAGAGCTGTGGCAGGTGGAGTGAGAGCTGTGGCAGGTGGAGTGAGAGCTGAGGCAGGTGGAGTGATATCCGAGTGAAAGCTGTGGCAGGTGGAGTGAGAGCTGAGGCAGGTGGAGTGAGATCTGAGGCAGGTGGAGTGAGAGCCGAGGCAGGTGGAGTGAGAACTCTTTTAAGTTTGAGTTTCCCATGTTATAATGAGTGTAATGAGTAATTGTAACGGTCGTTCAATGCAAGTGAATGGGTCATAATGGCACCCGCCCCTTAGACATTGTATTTTGAGATTATTTTCGGCTCAGTTTTTGTGTTTAAATAGTGAAAAGGCTCCACATATGTCTTGTAATATGTTTTTTAAAATTTAATTCACAAGTTTTCAGTGGTTATTTCTTGTAATGTAAGATCTCAATACTAACTGTTGTACAGGGACATCAACGTTACAGAGTTTTACATACATCAAGCACAGTTATATTTTAGCATTGTTCACAGAAAAAAACAACTACAAATGGCTAACTTTGTGTGTCATCATTTAATATTAAAGCATTTGACTGAATTTTATGGTAATCCATTACCAGAGGTACTGTAGAATGGTGAAGTTTTATAGAAAGTGATATTACAGAGTGATATATCTGTTGAATATGCTTTTATTATTAAGAAGACATATTTTTCACATTAAGAGGAAAAAATAAATAAATTAGTTTTATAAAGACACTGACAAGCCTCACCTGAAGAAAGCTACTAATTTGTGTATTGTCTACTTTTCTCCTGATTTATAAGGCAAAAATTAAACTGTCACTAAGGTCCTATACATGGGACCTGTAACATTCATGCTTTCCTTGTGTTTTCTGAAATTTTCACGGTTTATTATCATACAGTAACACAATGACATAGTGATTGATGTATGTTGTCATAAAATCAGAGACCCTGCCCTTGAAATCTGAACCCAGGTAATCACAGGAGATGCATTTATGCGACCAGGTGTAAACAGCAATAGGTGTCGTCTGACCATATGCGATCGGATCACCCCAGACACATCTTAATACAAGGTGTAAATTGGGCCTAATTGTTTTACATTTGTGTATGTCTCTCTCACTGCGATTCCCTTCTTTTTTATACCACAGGTTCATATTGAGGGGGTTTGAAGTATATTCAGATTTTTATAATAATGTAGAAATGACCTGATGTTGTTTGAGTCATTGATTTATATTTGTATATTTATCTGTCTCTCTGTATTTTGTTAGGCTAACCTTTCTTTCACCGTTCTGACAGGGAATCAAACACCATCTCAGTGTGGAATAATGGGAAGGGGATTCCAGTGGTGGAACACAAAGATGAGAAGATGTACGTGCCGGCATTGATCTTTGGACATCTCCTCACTTCCAGCAACTATAATGACAATGAGAAGAAAGTCACAGGTAATGCATACATATATTCAAGTTTCATGAAACTCTGCTAGTTCAGCACCAGTTGTTCACACTTCAGACTTAAAAAAAGGCTCAAGAAATGGGTTTGAAAAGATGTAAAAAGGTGGGTGGGTAGTAGGGGTCTAATGGTTCAAAATTCTCATGGTTCAGTTTGTATCACGGTTTTAGGGTTTGGTACAGTTCGGTATGTGCTATGTTCAGGAAAAAATATATTACTGCCAAATCCACAGTAAGAGTACTCTATTTGGTAAACACTTCAACAAGTTTGCCCTTAATAAAAATGGTATCTGTAGTAAAATCATATTAACCACAAAATCAACATGGTTACAATATATAGTAAAATCATGTACTGCAGTTATAAAACCATGGTTATGTATATCATAGTCATTATTTCTGCTAAGAAAACCATGATGACAGCAGCATTATTACAGTCATGGTTACTACAATATTACTATAGGAAAACCATGGTTAATTTTCATTAGGGTCCTTAAAAAAACCTTTTCTCTTATTACTTGATCAACATTTTAACATTATACCTGCACTATTAAATATGTAACAAACAAAGTGCATTTTAAACACAACTCAACATATATTTAACATTCGGATGCTGTGGCCTACATCTCCATTGTAGGAATAACCTATTAAAATGGAAATGAGAAGGGATTTTGTAACTCGGCTTGAGTGTTTTAATCATACGCTGATATCCCACATCTTCATCAATGGAGAAGGGCAACATATCGTCGGTAATGAACAGGCCAAGGGCTTTAGTTATTGTTTCATATCTGTCAGAATTAGCTCTGAATGCTTGCTTTAAAACAGAATGGAGTTTGTGCAGTTTCAGCTGACCTCTGTTTGCGGCTTGCGCTATCTTTCCCTGGGGGATGTCGGCGTAAATTATTAATCATATCGATGTATTACCAGTATACAACACTCACGTTAACGATGTTTGCAAACAGTACCTGATTTGTAAATGTTTTTTAACCATTGCTGTTGCAATTTTCCAAACAGAAGAATTGATTAACACAGGGGCTTCTCTTTCAGAGGCTTGTTATCTCTGCTTGACATTTTCAACTACACACAACACGTGCGGAACTGTGATGTCACCAAGTTGACCCATGTGAAAACAGGCAGATTTTATCCATTTACAGATCATTCAGGGGTTTTAGCTTTGGTTGGTACTGTGCTTGTCTTTTTGACGCTTTGTTTTCTTCGCCTACACCTTGTGCTTCAGATGCTTCATTAAACTTCAGGTAAACCGCGGTGCCAATGCTTATCGAACTGTGGGTAGCGAACCATGTGGTTCGGTTTTTTACTGAGAACCATTACACCCCTAGAGGGTAGTGGGGGGGGTCAAACACAGCAACTCACTCACTCACTTTCACAACACACTCACGTCAGAAATGGCTGAACATAATAATGTGAGTGGGTATGAACGTATGAAGATTGAAGACGATAGAAATGTTTGCAAATCAAAGATTTGGGTGTTTTGTTCAAACTTTTGAGAATTAAGTTAGAGCAGGCATTGCCACCAAATCCAAGACTGCTAAGAGACCTAAAATAAATTCTTAGATATTCATTCTTACAAGGAATGTTTTGGGTTTAATGCAAGTTAAACTCTATTGAGAGTGTTTGTGGCATAATGTTGATTACCACATAATTTAGACTCATCCCTCTTGAAAAAAAAAAAAAATATATATGTATATAAAAAT
Source organism: Xyrauchen texanus (assembly GCF_025860055.1). Taxonomy (NCBI): domain Eukaryota; kingdom Metazoa; phylum Chordata; class Actinopteri; order Cypriniformes; family Catostomidae; genus Xyrauchen; species Xyrauchen texanus. The sequence continues at coordinate 40,432,754 of NC_068301.1, read as the reverse complement.
TCTGTACAGTAAGACTATAATGAACCCGACCCCAACCTCATCACTGAGTTCCACAGGATCAACCCAGAGAAACCGCCCCCCCCACACCGAGGTAGACCCCGACGTCGATCGCACCCTCGCTTCAGGAGCCTCTCACAGGAGGGGGGCTCTGTCACGAACGCCGGTGAAGGCGCCTCCTCAACCGGCCACCGGAGATCTAATTCACCCGAGTTCTAACCTCTAACCACACTTCCCATAACCCCACATACCTGGCTCGATTGCACGCAGCTGTTCCCCATTATCGCCACGCTATTTAAATCACGCGTGTCTGTGCCTTCACTGCAAAGTCTTGTTTGTTTCGGCTGCATTACTGAGCGTTTACTTATCAACTTGCTATTAGATCTCCTGTGTTCTTACCCTGCCTGTCTATGACCACGATTGCCTGCCGCCAGCCCTTGTTACCTACGCCTGTCCACCCGTCTTCTATATCTGCTGCCTGCCTCGATCCACTGCCTTCCTGACCACGAACTCGATCGCCTCTAACACACCAGTCTGCCCCATATCTGAACCTTGCCTGTTTGTTGAACTTAACCATGTCTCTAAATAAAAGACTGCTCATGGATCCCAATCAACCTGAGTCTGCGTTACAGAAGACTTAGCCACTCACCGATCCAGCAGTCTTTTCCCGGGTGTCGGAAGAACTCTCCGCCCAAGCGAACCTGTTGGCCTCCCATCAGCATCAACTCAGCCGTCTCACTTCACTGATGGAAGAGGTAATGAGGTCCATCCAAGGGCTGCAGCACCCCGCACCCCAGCCCGTGCCCACAGCGCCTCCCACTAGCCAAACTCCCGCTGTTCAGTCTTTCCTCGGCGCTACCGCCGCCCACCGACTAGCACTGCCCGAGAAATTTGGCGGTAAGCCCGCCGAATGCAAAGGGTTCATTATGCAGTGCTCCATTTACCTCTCCCAGCAGCCAGCCTTTTACACACGAAGATCCTCTTTGTGTGTTCCCTGCTCACGGGAAGAGTGCGCGAATGGGTCACCGCCGTTTGGACCAACCAGGACTTGAGTCAGATCTCCTTCGATTCCTTCAGGCAACGCCTGTCTGAGGTTTTCGACCACCCAGAGAGTGGTAAGAGCGCGGGTGAGCAACTATTAACACTCCGTCAGGGAAACCGGACAGCGGCGGATTTTGCTCTGTCCTTCCGCACCCTCGCCACGCAGACTGTCTGGGTTGAAGACACGCTCAAGCTGCTCTTCCGTCAGGGACTGAACGAGGAAGTGCAGTCCAAGCTAGCCTGTCGCGATGAGGGCGTATCGCTCAGTCAGTTCATCACCCTGGCGATCCGCATCGACAACCTCCTTCGCTCCAGGCGACCTACCCAGGGGGCCAAACCCTCCGTCCCAATGCATCTCCCCTGTGAAAGTGTCGAACCCATGCAAATTGGTCAGGCACACCTCACTCAAGAGGAGCGTAATCGCCGCATCACCAATCACCTCTGCCTCTACTGCGGCCAGGCCGGTCATCTGCGAGCCAACTGCCCGACTCGACCCTCTCCATCACATCGGTGCGAGGTGAGTTCACTAGCCTCATCCACACCACCCACAGCCTGTCTCGAAGTGCCCGTTAGGCTCACGTGCCAGTCTGTCGGTACCGACACCAGGGCTCTGATAGATTCGGGGGCAGCGGGTAACTTTATCGACGAAGCTGTGGTCCAATCACATAAGATTCCTCTGACCTCCTGTGATCCTCCCTTAACAGTGGCAGCACTAGATGGGCGCCTGCTGGGAACCGGCCAAGTCCTTCTCTCCACCACCATCATCACTCTGTGAGTCGGGGCGCTGCATACCGAAAATACTCGTTTTTTTTTTATCATCCACTCCCCTCACAACCCGGTCATCCCTGGTTACGTGAACACGACCCACTAATCTCCTGGCGGGACAACCAGATCACGCGATGGGGCTCAAGCTGCACTTCCAGATGCCTCGAGGCCGTCAACCCGACCACCGTGGGCACTACTAAGGTCCTGAGGGAGCCAGATGACTCTCCTTCAATACCTCCCGAGTACGCCGACCTCAGCGAGGCGTTTAGTAAGTCCAAAGCGTCGCAGCTACCGCCCCACCGCTCAAGTGACTGTGCCATTGAACTCACCCCCGGCGCCTCACCACCCAGAGGCCGGATCTTCCCTTTGTCGGAGCCGGAGTCGGATGCCATGAAACGCTACATCGAGGAGGAGCAGGCAAAGGGATTCATCCGCCAGTCTACTTCACCAGCTGCCGCCGGGTTCTTCTTCCGGTACCCCCTTCCTCTAGTCCCAGCGGTGCTTGAGCAGCTCAGAACCGCTAAAATCTACACCAAGCTCGACCTGCGCAGCACGTATAACCTGATCCGCACGAGTGGAAGACGGCCTTCTCAACCACCAGTGGGCACTATGAATACCTTGTGATGCCGTTCTGCCTGTCCAACAGTCCCTCGGTGTTCCAATCCTTCATTAACGACCTCTTCAGGGACATGCTGATCGTCTACATCGACGACATTCTTGTCTACTCCAACTCGCCGGATGAACACGTCACCCAGGTCAGGGCAGTCCTGAAGCGGCTCATTAAAGCGGAGAAGTGCGAGTTCCATCTGACCTCAGTCTCCTTCCTTGGGTATATCATTAGTCCAGAAGGTGTGGCCATGGACGAAAGCAAAGTACACACTGTCCTGAACTGGCCACAGCCGAACACACTAAAGGAGCTCCAACGCTTTTTGGGATTCGCCAACTTCTACCGACGCTTCATTCGGAACTACAGCACAGTTGCCGCACTGCTCACCTCCATGGTAAAGGCAGGCCAAACCAAGCCCCACTGGACCACCGATGCCCTACAGACTTTACTGAAGGAGCGTTTCACCTCCGCTCCCATCCTGCACCATCCAGACCCCAACGTTCCTTTCGTCGCAGAGGTTGACGCCTCCAACACTGGCGTTGGCGCCATCCTCTGTCAGCGCCAGGGAAATCCCCCAAGCTGTTCCCATGCGACTTCTACTCACGCAAACTCTCGCCGGCCGAACGTAACTACGACGTGGGCAATCGCGAGCTATTGGCCATGAAAGCAGCCTTCAAGGAGTGGCGTCACTGGTTGGAAGGAGCCAGACACCCCTTCCTCGTCCTCACAGACCACCGTAACCTGGAATACCTGCGCTCGGCTAAAAGACTCAACCCTAGACAAGCCAGGTGGGCACTATTCTTCACACGGTTCAACTTCACTATCTCATACCTCCCCGGATCAAAGAATATCAAGGCCGACTCGCTCTCCCGACAGCACGACTCCACCCCTCCGAGCCCCACCTCCGAGCCCATCATCTCGCCTGCGCTGCTCTTCACCCCTGTCCAGTGGGACATCATGACGGAAATCTCCCAAGCCCACGCGACTAACCCACCCCCACCCGGCTGTCCGCCCAATCGGACGTTTGTGTCCCCGGGTCTGCGGGAGAGGGTAATTCGTTGGGTGCACTCCTCCACGAGCTCGGGCCACCCAGGTATCTCCTCCACAGTGCACCTGCTACGTAACCGGTTCTGGTGGGAAACCCTGCAGACTGACACGGCCGCCTTCGTGAACGGTTGTCAAACCTGCAACATGGCCAAGACCCCGAGACACCTCCCAGCCGGCCTGCTTCAGCCCCTGCCCATACCTCAGCGGCCCTGGTCCCATATCACCATCGACTTCGTGACCGATCTACCGCCTTCTCAGGGGTACACCACCGTTCTCACCGTCGTAGACTGGTTCTCAAAGGGGTGCCGCCTAATTCCACTAGTGAAACTCCTGTCAGCTATCGAAACCGCCGAACACCTCCTCCACTACGTCTTTTGCTACTACGGGCTTCCCGAAGACATCGTCTTGGACCGTGGACCTCAATTCACCTCCAGGATTTGGGCAGCCTTCTTCCGTCTGCTAAACATCAGCGTCAGTCTCTCCTCTGGATATCACCCCCAGTCGTATGGCCAGATGGAACAACTGAACCAGGAAATTATCAAATTCCTGCGCATCTTCTGCCAAGCAAACTAAGCCGACTGGAGCCGTTTTCTTCCCTGGGCCGAGTACGCACAGAACTCCATCCGCAAGCCCTCCACTAACCTAACCCCCTTCCAGTGCGTACTAGGGTTC